>NC_134242.1:23159022-23344022 GCF_965152275.1 Natator depressus | reverse complement strand
TGATTTCACCCACTCCATACAGGCCAGCACATTTTATAAACTGTCCCCAGGGTGGCAGAGTTTGAAGCATGCACACCCCTGGAAGAATACTAGCCATATCAGCCAGAATTACTGCCACTACAGAATGACCTCTTCACCCCCTCCAGCACAGGCTTTTTTTAAGACAACAATCTAGCCATGTGTGTTAATGGAGACAACCATAGGTACAATTAAGCTTGTCAAAAGCCCAGATTTAATACCAATAATCCAGGTCCTGTTTTAAAAAAAAAAAACACAACACAGAGAATCATGACCTTTGTGGGGAAAAAAACAGTATATTCTAGACAGGACCTGGGCTGCTTCACTTACTAATATAAACCTGTTTGGAACTTTGAAACATTATTGAATCATTCAGGATTTTCTCTTTTAAGAAAACAGCGGAGGAGTTTCTTATCCAGTACTAGCACCCAGACATTACTGTGTCATCATACTGTCTCACAGCAGCACTCTTGTAAATCTATGTGGTAACAAAGATACTGCAATACAAATACATCTACAAGATATGTGCCTAGTGAAAATAAAGATTATTTGAAGTATTAAGACGGCTAAGGTAGATTTGTAATATGCAGTTAAGTCATGTAAATAGCTTTATAAACTCATAGGTCATGATAAGCAGAAAAGGAACAGCTTTTTGTTTGCAATGCACTATATTTCATTTGCACACTAACTAAAAATAAATAAGGTAATAACAGTTTATCTTTTAGGAAATAAATGTAAAATGCTTTCCATAGCACCAGTGCTACATGTGCCCACACCTTTACACTGCATGTTGGCAGGCAAATAAAAGCACATGTTATGAGGAAGAATGTGAAAAATGTTTGGAGTAATTTTTGTATGAAGTTAAATTCTTCTCAGCCTGACCTAAAATTCCTTAAAAGGGAGGGAGTCATCCCTCAATATAGATTCTTAAAAAAGCCACAATTCTAGGGAAAGCCCTCACCCCTTACTCCACCCCCTAAATCATGCCACATCTTCTGAGTTCATCACAGTATTGGATAGGAAAGGTAAAATGGTTAAAATACATTAATCAATGTCCATCTCAAAGTAGTCCTCAACCAATCACAAGTTCAGATCAATGAGTAATCATTATAGAGGAGGGAAAGATGTTAGAGGTGACTACAGAAAGATAAAAGAATAACAAATCATGTAATTATGGATCATATCATTTTTGTTCTGTCTTTAAAAAAAAATTTTTACCTCACTTGGTTATTTAACTCTTTTGCAAGTTAAACATTCCACTGAGAAAACATTTATTATAATTGAAATACACTTAATTGAGACAGTAATTGAGACTCAGCAACGGTTATAAAGGACAGTAAATTAAAAAGAAAAAAGGGATTTTTTTCCTCAGTATCAAAGTTTAGAATAATTACTGCTGCTGTAACATGGGTCATTGAATAATAAAAACCACCTTGTGTTTCTGCAACAATTATACATTTTTCAGATACTCTTTTTTTAAGAAAGAGCTATATTATTTTTAAACAACTTTTCTTAAACTGTCAGTGATGTTAAGATGTTTGCATTGATGCTCCACATGTAACTCTGATTTGTGTTGCTTTAATCGGTCAAGAAATCCCTCAAAATAACTTCATTTGATATTTTACTCCCTGATTAATAGTTTGGAGTCACTGATTTGTAGCTGAAGTTTTACAGAATGCAAAATTAAAATAAAAGCCTTTTGTAAAAATGTTCTGTATTTGTTCAATTATTGTCTAAAACTGAAACAAATATAAAAACTTCAATAAATATATTTTCTTCCAAGAAATGACATACTGTGGATTTTTTGTTTATTGTTGGGTTTGATGTTTTTGCCTCTAAGGAGGTCAGCAATATGGAAACATAAAGGCCAATTTAATTTGTGCATCTGTGGCTGCCAAGTATTTTAATTCAGACAGCTGTGACTGAAGAGTTAATATTTTACTTGTCAAAATCCAAAAGAAGGCCAGTGAATCACTCTAATTCTCATTAAGAGGCTTTCCCCCAGTAGCACCCTAATTCAAAATAATGAAAGTAGAGACTGAGTGCGATTCTAATACCAGTTGAGACCTATCTTTTAATATTTCTCTAGTGATGGATTAGGGATTGGGGAAATTCATCTCAGATCATAGAGCCTAATTTAATAAGGGATCATTCCAAGAGTATTGCATTTTATAATAATGTCATTTAATGTGTCGTCTTCCATTTTTACTGTCCCATATGTATGCTTACATGATGGTGCCATTGGGATAAACTTTTAAAGAAGCAGTATCATTTTTGGTTTTAGGTCCTCCTTAACTAGGAAGTTTATCAATGATATCATCTATTAGCATCCTTATTATTATTGCAGAGTGGTTTAAAATTGAACTGTAAGAGAATGTTAAAATAAACAATCAGCTTTTCACGTGAGCTAAAACATTTTGTGGGGGTGGAAAATGTTTAAAAGTAGGTTTAAATCAAATTTCATTGTCTGCTACAATAGTGCCATAATTTGAAAAATGGGATAACCTAGTTGTTTAAAATACAGGATAATAAAATCATTTTAAAATACAAGGCCATTTTTCTCCTGTAACAGTATCCACACAGTTTTAGATTGTTTGGTAAGCTGTTGCAACTCTTTAGGCAACACTAATTGTTCATGTTTTCTAACTTTATTATTTCTTTAAAAATATTTCCCATAAAGTACAATCATTTGCCATCCTGTGAGGGCAGAATATTATTAGCAACCCTGCATAATGTATAGTATTTAATTTTACTATTGTGTATTAATGTTTTGACTATAGTTAATCAGTTATGCTATTTTTAATTCTTGGCATTACATTGAACATGAAATTCTTGGTGATTACTACAACAATACTTAAGCTAGTCAGGGTCAGGAAATCATAACCACATAAATGTCAATACATTATTATTGGCTATAACTCCCACAGCTGTAGCATGAGCTTTGCTTAATCACAATTATATTTTATAACACCTTTAGGAATACTGTAGTTATAACATGAATTTTTGTTCTAAATACATTCACATGATTAGGTCTTTATTTTCAGATAACAACTTAACAGCTTCACTGTGAGGTTTGACAGCATTAGATCAAATATACAAAGCCTAGCTTGGCTACAGCTGAGTTACAACCTAGGAGGTGTAAGATTGATGTAAACAAAGATCAGAATAAGTAATCTGAACAGGGACACAAATATAAAAAGAGGTTTTTCATATTTTTCTCCTTTCTTGTGTATTTTCACATTCTTGTTTTCTTTAGAGTATTATATGTTTGAGCTATGTTTCTTGCATTTTAAGTACCGTATATCTTTCTTTTCTGATACATTTCAGTTTATTATTCTTGTCTTGTCTAAAATATTCCTGTCTCAATATTTCTTTTCATTTTCTTCTTTCATCTTCTGCACTTTAGTCCTTGTTTGTCTGCCTCGCTGTTTTTATTCCTTTTCATTTTCTCTACTTTGTCTTCTCCTAAAATTAGGGGTTTTTTCCGACTATTTCATTTTTAATTTTAGAGCCTTGTTTGGTTTGGATTCAAAATGCTTTCTTTAGATGTTTGAATTCCATTTCATTTAGTTTTATAGTATAGATTTCCCCTCCCTATTTTATTATCTATTAGTGTATTGTTTGTTACACTTGTTTCTTTTTATTAAAAATCAAAAGTTATCCTTTCAGTAGGAATAATGTTATACATGTACATGTCTGGCATCTGGAACCTCTTTAGGGAGTCTTTCAGTTTTCCAAAAGAAAATTATATTCAAAACCATGTTGATAAATCAGAGAAGAACCTCAGAGTGTTATATCTAAAATAATTAGATTGACTGTTTTGTGTCAGAAAATTAGAAAAAAAACTAAAACAAATTGCAAAAAGAAATAAAAAACATATTTAAAAAGCTGATTTTTAAAGAATGTAGACCACTCTGACTCACCTTTTTCCAGTTCCACCACTTGTTTTTACCATAGCAGGCTCATTACATATAGGTTAAAAAACAACTGACAATAAATGTGGGCAGTTAAAATGAGTGGATGTAGGGTCACATGTACTTTTCACATTTTCCCGGTTATAACATAATTGATCATTGTTGTGATAACTTTTTTTTTTTTAACATAATCATAGAATCAGTAGAAGGAAAATAATATTATGTGCAGGTCGTAACCTTATAAGCCTCTAAGCCACTACTGTGAAATGGATCTCCAGGCTGAAATAACTATGAAAATCTTCAACATCACCAAGACAAGGGCTCTTGGAGGGTATATCAGCAAAAATTGTATTAAAAACACCATGAAGGGAGGCAGCATTTTCAAATGTTTAGTAAAGGAGACTGGAAGTCAAAATTCTATTCTGAGCTCTGGCTGGCACTGACTCGCTCTGCGATCTTGAGCAATTCACTTAGGCCCTGTCACATTAGTTTTTAAACCATGATTTTACAGAGACCTTGTCACCTGAACCAGTTACAAGTTACACAGATCAGTTCTGTGTCCACATATCCTGCTACCATAGCCATGTTCACACATCCACACCTGCATGCTTCCTACCAGTGTTTGTATCAATGCATTCAACACATGCACCTGCACTTCCACCAAACACTGTGGTGACACACCATAAGAACCATGCTACCAGGCACCACCTGTGGCAACCTTGTCTTTCTTGGACCCTAAGGGGGAATGGAGGAGGGGGCAAAGTTTCTACAGAAGAACTAATACAGCCCTAGGGTTATTTACCTCTGTGGGACAAGGAGATAACTGTGTTCATCTATCCTCACCCCACCCCACCAACTATTCACCCATCCCACCAATTCTCCGCCTCCTCTTTCTGCGCAGGCCCTGGACCCATGGGAATGTGTCTGCAAGGGGCTACTCAAGTGCTTAAATTATGCATATACTTAAGTGCATTGCTGGATCATGATCATAATTCTTAACACATAATTTATTCAATGCATCTCACTTCTTTCAGTCTGTCAATTATCTGCAAACAGAACATGATTTTCTCTAGTTTATTTGTTACTTAAAATTATCCACCAAATAATTGTTGGCCAATAAATTGTTCATAAGTAGCTCTTTGTAAGATTCAATATTTGAGATCCAAGTTATTTGTATTGTACATTTAGGTCATACAGTATGTTTCTTTCCTTGATCAGACAGATATAAATCACTCTTAAAAACTGGTTCCAAGAGCAAAAACTCCTGATTAGAAATACAAAATTGGCTTTCTGCAAATCAAATGTGCTGTTTTAGTGAATAAATACACTGGCTAGAACATTCACAGACAGCAAACATAAAAGGAACACAAATCCAGTTGAAGTACATTTTAAAAAAAAAAATCAGCTGACTATTAAACAGAAAATTCTGTGGAATTTGCTCCGCTCTCACTGTAGTAGATCGCCACATATCTTCTAAAATCACCTGTTGCACAAGAGCACTCCTTTAATACATTCATTTTCCTAAGACCCATCTGTTATGTTCTAGTAATAAATTCTACACAAGAGAATTTTTTAGTAAAAATGATCATAGAACCCCTGAAAATAGTATTTTATATTTGATACAAACTTAATTATAAAAGAATAAAAGCTTTAACAATTGTAACTTTAGTCAAGTATTCACAAAGTATAAGTAGTGGGAAGTGGCTAAAGAACAAGGGGTAACAAATTTAATTTGAGTTACAAATATAGCCTAATCCTGCATTTCTTGCACATGCAAAACTCCAAATGAAGTCAGCTATAAGCATTCAAGGACTGCAGAATCAGACCATAAATTTATTTAAAGGCATGATCATGCCCCCATAAAAGTCAATGGAAACTTTGCCCTAGGAGTTTAGTGGGTGCATGTTTAGGCCGTTTATTACACATGAAGGATTTCTGATTTTCTCCCTAGAACTAGGTATGGTACTAAGGGCCAGTTTCTGATTTCTGAAATAGGGTGCCTGTTGACACATGTTTAATTTATGATAAGAAATTGATGATAGAGTCAGATATTTCTTTGATGCAATCCTGTGAGGAATCAAACAAACAGGAGATAAGGTTTTTTTGCTCACAGTTCCAAGCCTTTTTCAACCAGCACTCTGCCCAAAAGGCTTCTCTCTAGGCTATGCTCCCAGTGCTTGTTCTGGCCATCTCCTTATCTTTCCACTGCATCTCTCTGCTTCTCTGATGTTTTTTACTGCTTCTCCCACAGACGCAGAGACACAACTGCAATCAAATCAATCCCTTGCCTTTGTGTATGTTATCAGACCACAAAGGAACCTCTCCACCCACATACTAAAATTCCTGACCAGCCTCTTTGCTTTGGATGGTGGTTCCTATTGTTTCTGCTGTCTAGTTCCATAAAGGAGTTTGTTTCTTACATTTTTCGTGAAGAGCAGGCATTACACCCACCAGCATCAATGAATATCACTCAACCCCCAGCATAACAGGATTATCCAATGTACATATACGTTCCTGCTGAAAGACGAATCTTCTTAAAATATATGGTTTGACAAAGACAATTTAATTCCTTTTCTTCAAGTCTTTTGGGTTTCTTATTTTTATGATGTTATTCAGACCAACTAGTATCATTCTGTGCCTATATCTTGTTTATACCAAAGTGCTGGTCTGTGGCAAATGACTATAGTCGCCTCTAAATATCATGAAATACATGCCATCATGGCTATGTGTTTCACATGTTTATGTATTTTTCATTTTTATGGACTCAAACTCCTACCTGCTTTATCCATGTGCAACAACACTTTTCTCCAATAATAACCCTCCCTAATGTTTCTGTTGGTCATCCACACAACTACTTACAAGACTGAATAGCTACGTACAAGAAACTCAGATATAGGACTTCATTATGGAATTAATATATTTTGTAAGTGCTAGGAAGTTGCAGTTCACAGCAGGTTCCTTTAAAGCAGATGTTTTTACTGTTGGTATGTCTGATTTGCTCTAATTTTAAGCAGATTCAGTCCTATTAGTACTTGTGATCACTTGAAAATACCTGGTATTATAAGACTGTTGCTTCTCTGTAGTACCCGTGGCTGCTTTTAATTATTTTATACATTTTTAGTAAGATTGTTTTGAAAGGCAGTACATATTTGATGCCTTGCCTGGTGTCCTAGTGAGATCTCTCTAGTACTGAGTAGGAGACTTGAATTTGACACCTGGTCTTAACTCACCCCATGAGGCTTCAGTAAACACAAACACTCACTCGTCTCTAGACTACAGCCCTAGGCTGTGATTTTGTTAGATCTCGTAAACCAAGAGAGATTGGACCTAGTCAATATTTGGATGGGAGACTTACAAGGAAAAAAGGAATTTGTGGAAGATGCTTTTTGTGCACCAGTCTGCAGCTGTTTCTTTATGTCTTTCAGAACCCTTTCTTTCAGTTCCGGTTGCATTTCTCTCTTCAACATCCTCTGGAGGGGAAAGAGTTCTCTACTTCCTCTACTGATGAGGAGGAAAAGTGCTGCCATAAAGTTTCATATGCATAGGCTACCCAAAATTCCCAGAATCTACTATACATGAACTTGGATTTTGAGAGCTCCCAGAGAGGCTCAGTGAAGCGAAAGACCTCCTTTGCAAGCAGTCAGGAGCAGCGGTGCTGGAACAATTTTTACAGTGGGGGTGCTGTCAGCCATTTAACCAAACTGTAAACCCTGTATATAATGGAAACCACTCCAAGTCAGGGGGTGCTGCAGCACCCCTAGTTCCAGCACCTCTGGTCAGGAGTCTCTGCTCAAGGATTTTAAGTACTCTTGGCTCTCCTCCCTCAGGACTTTGCAATGAGAGATGGAAGACTAAGGATTTTGTGGCAGGGGCAATCAGAGGACTTCAAAGTAAAAGACAATTCAGAGGTGAGAGCAGAGCTGTGAGGCCCTACACACCAGCACCTTAAAGCTGAATCACTAAACGGGGTTAGGTGGTGGCACCTCCAGGCAAGAAGCTCCCTTGGGACTGAAAACAGACCTGCAAAGAGACATTTGGGCAGCTGCTACTCAGCTATCCAAACCATGACTGGGGTTTGGTGGATGAGTGAAATGGTGAGGCCAATGGACATGGCTGTAGGACAGTCTCACTGGTGGGAGGGAAGGGAGTTAGATGGACTGCTGCCAAAAAAAAAAAAAAAATCACAGAAAGGGGGGATATTTTACTCTTTGTTTGCATATATATTCTGTTACGTCTTTTTCCAAGTTCATGACTGTGTTTCCTTTCTCCTAATATACAAAGTCTTGGAATGCTTGTGAGTGAGGAAGTTCTTTCTCAGAAGGCCATGCAGGGAGGGTGCATTTAGTTTTCCTGGGTTTGGGAGCTCAAACTGCTTTAGGTAGGGACTCTAGATGTATTGAACCTGGCCCCTGTTGCTGCTATTAACCCAGCAGAATGGTTACACATGTCAAAACATTTTTTTGACTTGTTATAAAAATGTGTAAGAAACAATTCAACAGCTAGAATTTTAATTGCATGCGAATAGGAAACTCAGCCTGATGGAGTGGCTGGTACCATGGGCAAGGGACAGGAAGATATGAGAGATTTACCCACTTGTGATTATTTTGCCCACCTTCAGGTAAGTCTCACATCTTCCCAGGAAGATTATCTTGGGAGCAGCAATACCCAGCAGTTGTGGGGGAGCTGGAGAAATTTGCTGCCTCCAACAGAAGCCATAGGAACAGCCTAAGAAGCAGGAGAGCAAATCACCACACACCCTCCCTCAAGATCTCTACTCAATGGACAAAGCACCTACTCTCAACATAGCCATTCTTCCTTGCCTGGGATGAAAGAGGAAATTCCCTCCTCTGAGATGGAGGGGGGGGAGTAGAGCAGTACTGATGAGAATCACTAAGCCTGTTTAGCTTAGCTCAAAGCAATTTGTTAGTCTAAGGTTCCACAAGTACTCTTTTCTTTTTCCTAGGAGGGAAGAGAAGTAGGTTGGCAAGGCAGGGAAGGCAAGCTAAGAAAAGCTAATAGCTCTGCCAGGGATGGAAGAAAACAGGAGAGCAAGAGCTCAGCCCTTAGTGAACTAGCTTCAGTGCACGCTAGCCACTATGCTGATCTCCTCAGCAGCACTCTGCTTGCTCCCTCTCACAGCTAACTTAGGTTCTCCCTCTGAAGCCAGGTTTTTTCCTCCCTGTCTCCCACATCAGCTGTCTTTGGGAAAAGCTGGGTGCTTCTGCTGTAGATTGTTTCAGGTGGCTATCAGTGCTGCTTCAAGCAGCAGTGTGTGTTCTGCTTCTGCCTTCTCACTTTCTGGGCATTTGCAAGTAAGGGCAAGACTCGTCTCCCTAGAAATAGAAAGAAAAAGGAGAAAGTTACACAAGACAACCAGGGCAATTTTTAAAAAGGTCTTTCACTTATTCTATTTTTTTTTTTTAAGAGAAGGCCTAAAACACTATTTTTCACAGCAATCAGACCAATGCCCTCTTGTATGCCAGAACTGACAGAGGGCCTTTCACTACACATAATGTGACATTGCTCAAATGATAAAACAGTGTGGAAAGCGTCTATGTTCCCAGGCACTATGTGCACCATCAAAGATTACTGCATGAGCCTGTTGCTCTAGTAAGGTTATCAGTAAACTGAATTTGTGCTGCTACTCTGTGAAAACATCATATTTTCATATAACTTCTTTAGATGCACATGTTTGCATACAAATCTCATTATTTCAAGTGTTTGTTTTTTTAACTGTTAAGTCAGGAAAGCTGAGGCTCATGTGATTTTACTTTGCCTTAATAAAAATGGCTGAAATCTCCCATTGCTCACAATGAGACCAAAGCCACAGGCTGATTTTAGGATTGCCAACCCTCCAGGATTGTCCTGAAGTCTCCAAGATTGAGACTACATCCAACCAAAACTGACAGCCCTAGCTGCTCTCCGATCAGGTGGCTCGTTTCCCTACAGCATTCTAGATGGAAGTGAGACTATCTCTAGTAGAGATGGCCACATGTGGAACTTCACATGTGGCCTGGGCATGAGACTTTGATGAGACAGAAGAATGCTGGAGGTGTGGGGGGGTGAGTTAAAGAGAGAGAATGCGTGGAGCAGGGAGACAAGGAAGATGACCGTGGGGAGAATGTAACAGAGTGGCAGGCAGGATAAATGTAGAGGAGCAAGAAACTGTGGTAGAGCAGAAAGGGAGGTTGGTGCAACTATTGAACAAGAGAGGGTCAGAGACTGGAATGAAGGCTGGGGACTGAGATGCAGGAAAGAGAGGTTTGAGGAAGACAGCGTTAGAAGATGGGGAATCAATAGGGACCAAATAACACCCAGGAGATTAGAAAGAGGGTGTGATGGGGTCAGGACTCACCACCACAATACCTCCTTCTGTTTGATCCAGGAGGTAGCTCTTAATTGTCCTGGAGAGCCCTCTGCCGGCAGTGTCCCATTCGTCTCTTTTCCTCCATTGGCATCCACACCCACGATGCTCCTTGCTTGACAGTGTCCTTCTTCAGGACACTGCCCTCCAGCAGTGCCCCCCAGTCCACATTCACCCTCTTCCAGGGGGGTTAACAGCAATGGCCACCCGCAACCTCACAGTCTAGCCCCTCAGCTCAAGGGCTGGTTGCAGTCTGCTCTGGCCACCTCTCCACACCCAGGTACTGTATAAGGGGGAATGGGGGGGGACCAACTCAGGGGCCCTCTAGTGGCAGCCTCCCTGCCCTCCTTCTGTCCCCTTGTCCAACTGTCCCTGGGCCACTTCCCCTCTGGCCCCTTGCACCCTCTAGGCCCCTTCCGATCAGGGCCTGCAGTCTGGAAGGTATTGGGCCAGAGCCCTACTATGCTCCCCGGAAGCCCGCCCAGCACTGCTCTGTCCAAGGTGCTGGTCTCCTGCTCCCAAGACAAACTTTCCCCCATAAAGGTCTGAGACAGACTGCCTGCTCCTTTCCTGGGCAGCCTTTATATAGGGCCTAGCCTAGCCCTGATTGGCTGGCTGTAATACTGGCCCTGATGGGCCCCCAGTAGGCCTTTTCCTGATTGGCTGCCCTTCTACGCAGCCATTCTGGCCTACTCTAGTCCTACCTCGCATAGAGGTGGGGTAACTGCCCCACCACGGCGGGTGAGAGGAATCCCCCTTTGAGGAGCTAGGTTAGGGAGACCTATATTTTTGTGTTTCAGTTTCCAAACTGATATGACCACACACAAACTGGAGAATATGGGAGAAAATGGGAATATCTTCGTAAAGGCTAAATTAGACCCATGTTTGTTTGTTTTTATTTATTTAAAACTCAGAATTTTTGAGCCAGTCTCATGGCTTCTGAACTCCCTAAAAGTTGCTGTGAGCTTACTGGCCATCAATAAGGGCATAGTGAGAGCTCATAAATTTGAAGGATGTTAAATATGGCTGAAGTGTATTGTATAGACGTCACCCATTGTTGAGTTGCACTGAATTTTGAGAAGATAACCAGCATGCTGAGAATAAATTAATTTCTTCTTCTCTTAAAATAGAACGATATTTAATTGAAGCAGGGGAGATAGCACTGAAGCCAACAGGAGTCTGAAATATGTGAGGAATGCAATATCAGGACTTGTAAAATGAATATCAGGAGGGCAATAATACAGAATAGAAAGAATCTCAGGTTGGATACTAGTATTACAAAAGGGATTATGGGGTGCTAAAGCAAGAAAAAAATCAATTCAGATTAGATATTAATATCCCTTTTCAGAAAAGTACTTCAGTGGTGACTTAAAGTTAAGTATGTGCCCAAATTTCTTTCCCAGATAAAGGGGCTTTCCTGATCTACGATAGTCTGTGAAAGAGCTTCTCAAATGAAGTAATTAAGGTACAACTCTTGGCATCCAAGGCAAGAGGAAGCAGTAGTGTAGAATCCATATTTGATTCAGGGCAATTGCAATAGACTATTTAGATCTCTTCCAACCCTAAATAACCTATGACTCCTTTAAAGTGTTTTAAATTATTTTTATTTAAATTAGGGCTCTCCTAACTGCTAAAACATGCAAATGTGTCATAATTATAAATTTCCATGGTTAAATACAAAGCTCTGCCTCATACACCAGTTATTTTCCTTTGTATATCCCAGCAGCTGGCTTGAATCTGCAAATATGCAGATCCTTCAATTTTTTTTGAAATAACACAAGCAAATTCCATCATCTTACAAATTTACAGTGAAGCCACAAATATTTTTAAAGTATGTTGATACACCAGCTGTTTTTGTGAGTAGGAACAGGGTCTTAATACATAACTAACATTTAATAACTAATGTTACTAACCTGATCGTGTCAAACTTTATTTTTCTCTAAAACAAGCAGCACACTCATAGGCTGACTCAGATAACTGAAATATTTTAAATATATAACTTTTTACATATCCATGCAAACAAATCCTAACGATTGTAATTATTCATAACCCTGCTTGACCTCTGATTTAAAACCATATCTTGCCTCATAAGTAATGATTTGAAGCATAAACATTCCTTTTATAATGCACATTTTGAAAACCTTAATTCATCTATCTGTAGGAAAAACCTTCAAAATGTAGTCTGTACATTCTCTTTCAATGTTCAACCAAGAAGTCAAAATGCAGACCACGAAACACACATACACACACACACACAACAACTTTTCCTTCAGAGAAAAGTCAAAATCATTTCCCCAGTTTATGCAAATATAAGTACTTGATTGCAAGTAGTGAACACATTTAGAAATAAAATTAAACTAATTCAATCTGACAATAAAATCGTTTATCAATTACAAATGTTTATCTTTCTTGTAAAGGTATTGCCATACATGAATTACTTTTGAAATACATATAACAATGCTTTTCTTAGCTGGAGAAATGTTGTAAGGGAGTCCTATAATTAAACTAGTTAGGTATGTAAACATTTACATCTGCTATATGTTGTAAAAGTGTGCATCAGAGTCATGAAACGAGAATGAGTAATGTTTAGAGCCAGCTCCTCAGTTAGTGTAATTAGTATCATTCTACTGAAGTCAACAGAACTTTGCCAGTTTACACCAGCTGTGTAGCTGGCCCTTACAAAGCAGTCCAAACAACCAGGCAATCATTTCTATAAGCACTTTGCTGAATCATTAAAAATTGCAGTAATACAAGAAGCATCCAAGCTCTAGCTGCAGATATTTAAACAGTAGGTAAAAATGTACAAAGACTAAAAAGTTAGCATTCCTTGCCACACTAAGAGCAAAAAAAACAATATGCTATTTTTAATGGCAGATCAAGTAGTTGTTATAATCTAAAATAGCTAGAAAAATAATGTTTGAAAAGCAGTTACTGTATATCTACATTGATTTTTTTTAATACATTATGGGTTCAGTCCTACAGCCCTTTCAATAAAAACTTCCATTGGCGTCAATGAAGTCAATTGGAGTAAATGTGAATTTTGCCTGAGTGAGGACTGCAGTGGCCCACTACATGTGGTTTCCATTGGCCTGTATTTAACCTTTTAGGATTTTTTTAAGATACTTTATTTACATTTTATTAAAATGGAAAATGTTTATCTTCTTACTGAAGTTTACCACATGTCAAAACACTTCAAAATCTAAATATTTCATAAAAGAAAATCTGCGTAATAATAATGTATATAACTTTAGCTAAAGGAAAATTAAGTATGGCATCAGAAAATTGTTCTGGGTATCCACCGCTATTTTATAATGGGCCACAGACAGTGTCTTAATTTTCAGCATACCACGGTATCATATGAGCGCTGCCAGATTTCCATTGTTTAGATTGTTACGTCAGTGACAAGCTGAGGTTTTGTAAGAATATTCATATTTATTAAGCAGGGACAGCCTGCAGTGCCATGCAGGACACAAATACTAAGAAACACACTGCCCAGATGAGTTTACAGTTTAAGGGGCAAATCTCACCCCTTTATTGACAGCCATGATGGTGCAGCCTAGGAATAGATTCAGTGTAGTTCCCTTGTACAGAGATTAGGAGCAGGATTTGGAGGATTACCCATAGGAGATATGCATGCCCTGTATGATACAGAGGCACAGTGAGGCGCGTGGGTGAGATTTGCTGCTACAGTGTTCATTCTCATAGGGACTGGGAAATATTAAGACTATAGCATACTACTTCAGTCACTGGACTGAATTGGACTCCATAAAATGAAGATCATTCTGCCTCTTTTCTGTCAGTAACTGAAATTCAGTAGCTTTCTGATTACATGGACACACCTTGTTTTTTAAACCACTCCTTCTGTAGTGACCTGCTCAGCTGCTGAGGTGGCTCTACCACTTGGATCTTGTGTCTGCTGCTTCTGGTGTCCTCTTTATCAGTGATTGGGTGGACATGTTTTTCTTCAGTCAGCATAGGAACACTATCAGTGGCACAGACTAGTAGGCTAGCGTTGCTGAGACTTGGGACAGGCTACAGTGGCTGCATAACATTAGAACAGAGAAGAGTCTTCAGTGCCTTTGTAGTGAGATAGCCCTGATGCTACACACCACTGGACCATGAAGAAGAAAGCTCTCCTCACCGTAGAGAATAGAGTGGCAGTCAACCTGTGTCCTGTGGAACCATGGATAGTTTCCAGTCATCTGGGCAGTACTGTGGGAGCTGTTATGCAGATTTGCAGGGCAGTATTTAGCATGTTGCAGGAGCATGTATTCAAGGTAGTCCATGTGCCAGAGATCTTTGAGGGATTAAAACGTGGGTTTCTCAAAAAGCAGGAGTCATTGATAGAACCCATGTACCCATGCTGTGCCCCACACTCAATAAGTCCAGGACTACATTAACACCATGGCATATTACCCAAAGGATTGTGATGAAAGATTCATGAATGTGCACATAGAGGTGACCAGGCAAAGAGCATGATGTTAGAATTTTCAAAAACTGGACTTTTCAAATGTAGATTTAGAGGAACTCTGTTCCTACCAATCAACATTGACACTGATGATGATTCTGTCTCCACTTTGAGTTCTGGGTAACGTCTATATTCACTTTTGCCATAGCCTATAAAACCTTTCCTTGACTGCATAAACCCAGAAAGATGCAAATTCTGTTGTACATTCAGGAGGTGCAGTAGGATGACAGTGAAGTGTGCATTCAGGAGCCTGGAAGCAAAATGTCTGACTGTTATGTGCCCAATGTAGCAATTGTTATAGCTTCCTGCTGCGTTTATCAGAACATGTGAAATCAAAGGTGAAGTTTTAAAAGAACAGTGGCATGCCAAGGCAGCTGTATTGGCATCAACCTATGAATGCCCAGAATGGCAAATGTTTGCACCTGTACTTGGTAACAGAGCCTGAAATACCATGCAGTGCACGTTATAAATTATTCATAGACACACCTTCAGATTGATGGTATGGAGCAGTGATGTGAATATTAACTTGTATTTCGTAGTGTGTCACCTTACACTGTGATGCTATTGGATTTTCTTAATGTATCAAAAATCTGTGTTAGCTGCCTCTTCCTTTATTTGGTGAGGATACTTATGGAGGAGTGGATTATTCTGTTATTGTGCTTCACAGGTGGAGGACTTAGGGATGCATAAGCTTTTGTGCTGGCTCTCTGTTTGGGTGAAATTCGCCCATGGTAAGGGAGAGAATTGACATCAGACAGGTATGTAAGGAACAGTATCACTGATGTTCAAAGACCATATAGTCTTTGTTATCAAAAATAAACTTTATTACACACTAACAATCTTCCAGGTCAGCGGCAATATTTTAAAAAGTAACGCACAAAAGCACGGCAATATATAAATACATTCTTACAAGTGCATGAAGCCAATCTGATCTGGATAGAGTACACATTTTCTTTCCATGATCTTTCAAAAAAGAGTGATGTGCCCAGGAAAAAGTTGTGAAACAGTGGGAAAGTAGAGCACAGCCAAAGTACTATCTTAACTGAGGCCATACTATGAGGTAGATTATGCAGGACCATTTGTTGGATCAAAGTGGCAGTCAATTTTACTTTTGTATTTTTAGTCCCTCTTCTCTGAAAGAAAAGGCTAAAACACTCATAAGAGACTGAATGCAAAACACTGTTGCAAGCACTGGGAAACTATGACCTCCCAAACACAGAAAAAGCAATATTTACACTGAGCACATGTATATGTAAAGAATGGATGAAGTTATGCCCATAAAAATAGTGCAGGAATGGATGAAAACCCTACAACCTCAAGTTATGGCCATCTCTGAGTTATGAGTCTTTGCTTCCTGAAGGTTAAAGCCCTGTCAGAATATTCATTGGTTACAATCAGTTAGGATAAGGTAGAGCCCATGTTTTAGTGCCTTTCAATGAGATCTGCAAATAAAAAGCATCAAGCTTATTCTTTTTGCTTTTCTTTTATATTTTTTTTCTTTTTAATTAAGAAGGCCTTAAAGATTTTTCCTCCAAAAAATTGTAAAGTGAGGTGGTTGGTGGTGGGAGGTTCTGCTTGTGTTTCTAATTAGAAATTTAGCTTTGGTCTAGCCAGGGAGACTCAATAATGACTACAGAATTAGTGAAATCACGATATCACAACAGTCAAGAGACTAAAAGCCAAGCAACAGAGAGCGGAAAAGATTTTTAGTATGACAGCTTAAAATTCTTTGATTTTTCTTTGTTCATACTTATTTAATTTCATTGCATAAAGAACATTTGGAGAGAGGATTTCACTTTCATTTAAGGTCTGAGCAGTCACAAGAAGCTCAGCAGATCCTCCAGCAAAACCATGGAAGACCAGTCCATCATAGATACCAAGGCCAGAAGAGACTACTTTGATCATATAGGCTGACCTCCTGTATAACTCAAGCCATAGAACTTCCCTGAAATAATTCCTGATATAACTAGAGCATATCTTTACTCCCACCCCCAAATACAGTTTTGATTTTTAAATTGTCAGTGATGGAGACTCAACCCACAACTATTGGTAAATTGTTCCAATGATTAATTACCCTCACTGTTAAAAATTTACGCCTCATTTCCAGTCTGCATTTGTCTGGCTTCAACTTCCAACCATTGGATCTTGTTATGCCTTTGTCTGCTAGACTGAAGGTCCCATTATCAAATATTTGGTCCCCACATAGTTACTTAAAGACTGTGACCAAGTCACCCCTTTAATCTTCACTTTGTTAAAATAAATAGATTTTTCTCCTTGAGTCTATCATTATAAGGCATGCTTTCTAATCCGTTAGTCATTCTTATGGCTCTTCTCTGAGGCCTCTTCAATTTATCAACTTCTTTCTTGAATTGTAAACAACAGAACTTGACACAGTATTCCAGCAGCGGTCGCACCAGTGCCAAATACAGAGATAAAATAACCTCTCTACTCCTACTGGAGATTGCCCTGTTTATGCATCCAAGGATCGCATTAGCCTTTTTGGCCACAATATTGCACTGGAAGCTCAGGTCCAGCAGATTATCTACGAGCACCGCCGTATCTTTTTCAGGGTCGTTGCTTCCTAGGAGAAATCTTCACTTGACAGGTAAAAACAAGGAGAAATTTTGTTCAGATCCTTTCAGAACTTCTTTGTACATCATAAAGAAGAAAAAAAGGCACACCTCCTTTTTTTGGTTAATAAATATGCAGGTCACCTGTAAGATGTCCACTTTGCACGTGCTGTCATTTAACAGCAGCGGTGGACAGAAGCAGAAATTGAGCACTGAAAGTGGAATGAAATGTGAGTTGCCATAGTTGAACAGATAACACTAACTGCAACAAGATTTAGAGGTATGTGTAATGTTAGACAAAATATTCTTTACCCATTGAATATCCTGTTGCAATTCACTCATATTACTACTGTATTTTTAAGAAAAGCTTATTATTTCAAAGAAACATCAGGGGATGCCAACTATACTACAGTTACTGCTTTTTGGACAGGAATATTTAAATGCTCTCAATTGGTTAATAGTCTTGCCAGGAATAAAGTGCAGTTTAGTGTTAGAGAAATACCATTTTACATAAAATATTTTCCATCATTTTCATGCCATTTTAAAATAAAACTTTGTGGTGTGCAAAACAGTATTTGTTTTTCTGCACTTTTTAATGATCTTTTATTGAAAACAAAACCTAGTAAATGGGAGCAGAGGTAGCAGTGGCAGTTCCTGAAATTATTCAGTAATGTATCAGACATGTCTTTTTTCTTTTTCTTTTTTTATTCCAAATGTTACTAGAAGCTGCTACTTCACTGAATAAGAATCTGCATAATATCATGCTGTGAACATGTGATCAGCTCTTTTGGGAGCAGAAATAGGTGTTTACTCCTTCCGACATGATTTATTTGATCATCTTCTCTAAGTATCATCCTCATGCCAGTTCATCTCCATGTAAATCCTATGCTAAAATTACCTCTACAAAAAACATATACAGTACATATACTGGCTGGCTCATAAAATATCCATAATAAAATTTCATGAGACTTTTGCATTTATATAAGATAAGACAGCACAAGAAATAAAATAGAAACCAGAAGTGTTCTGGCCAACTTTGGGGGCCTAAAGAAGTATTATGTATTCCAGTCCAAGCAATCCAGGAATTTGAGTACTCCTGTCCAAAATCATCCCATGTTAAGAATATTTTCTCTTTTGGACTATGCTTAAAAATAAAAAATGAAAATTCTCTTATATCATCCTATCACCTCCCTTCATTATGGTAAAAGCATATTTTTCATGTTATTATTATGATCATCCTGAAGATAGGCAAGCCAATATCAGAACATAGTGTAAAGATTTAAAATTCAGACCAACTATATCAGTCATGGTTTGAGTTATGTATAGCAATAGCCTACAAGAGATTTTAAGAGTATGAACACACAATATTTAGCTGGTCACATTTAAAACAGATTATGTGAAATGTGACAAGTTTATTTTAAATATGTTTTGAACATTCAAGATGTAAATTTATGGAATCAGAATGACTGGTTTGTAATATTAGCTACTTCTGCACATACTAATTAACCACTTTATTCACTGATCAATTGACACCATAGCTAGCGCTATTGATTTTAGAATTAGCTGTATCTTATTTTCATTTGGATAAAGACCCTTTACCTAACATAAAATCTATCATTTTCTGTCAGCTATTACCATATATTTTTCAAATGCTAGACCTACTGTTTTGTTTTGTATTGTGTTTTATAGACATGCTTTTTCTTAATTTTAAAGTTAAGGATGTATCTATTTAGATAACTTTTTGCACAAGGTTACTATGCAAATTCTCTTGTAACACTCTGACAACCCAAATAGTTTAAAATGTTTTAATGCCCTGCAAAAGGGGACGACCCTTTAATTCTCACAAACTCATTAAGGGGAAGGAGGTTGACTTTTCTGTGGCGCTGTTTAGCCTTGTCAAGTGCTTGAAGTTATGTAAAATAAACAAGGTTGAGATCTTATTGCAACTGTTTGCAATTTATGATGTAAATTGATTAGGGAAGCAATCTCATGCCACAGAAGCCAAAAAAGCATTTGGGAGAGTTCCGAGGTCTGAGTATTGCATTATTTGAAAGTAAGTATTTCCATCTGATGGACTAAAGCGAGAGATGTGTTGAGCCCAGATAAGGTGTGCACCGTCCTTTCAGTCTGAAGCAGTGGCGTTTCACCAGCAGATACCTTGCCCTCTCACCCTCCTGCTACAAGAAAGTTTCGCTGCAAAGCTGCATTCGAGAGAGCTGGAAAATGTAGGAGAAATTCTTGCTTAAACTGAGCTAGTTTGGGGGCAATAGTTCAGAGCTGGAAGAGCGGGGCTTTGACACCAGCAAACTCCATGAATATTTGCTACACTTCTTACCCCCGTTCAACGAGAAGCACTTTGAGATCCTTTTCAAGCGAGCTCTGTGCCCGGGGCTCGGCTCTCTCCGGCGCAATTGGCTGCTCCCCTTTGCTAACGCTGCCCCTTCCCTCCGCCCGGGGCCCGGTGTAGGGGCCGAGGCGAGGGGAGAGTGCAGCGCACACCGCCCAGCGGCTCTCTCGCCAGTGCCCCGTGCTCCGCCCCAGCCCCAGCTCTCTGCCTCCCAGCGGACGCCCGATGCCGCCTTTCCCCAGCCCCACAGTGCAGGGCCCGCACAGACGATGTGGGCCAGGCGCAAGCAAACCCTTGCTCTGAAGCCATCCCGACCTCTTCTCCCCCCAGCGCAGGGTCTCCTTCCTGGGTCTCTCCTCCCGGGCCAGCCTCATTCCCCCTCCCCCCGGTGCCAAGAGCTCTTTGGGACGGGGAGGGGCACTCAGTCTAACTTCCCTGCCCCGCTCACCTCAGCCACCCGCAGGGCTGCGTCCCGCAAGGTGGGGGGGGGGAGAGGGGCGGGTTTTTTGGGGAGCGGAATAATTCCATGAGCTCATGCACCCAGAGTAGTGCAGAGCAGACCGGTAACTCCCTGGGCCTAAGTGCTGTTTGCAGGGGCTAACTTGGGGAAATAAGGACCGGCGGGGGCCTTGGCATGTGCCCTAGAACCAGGAAGTTGCTAACCGGAGCCACCACGTGTAGGAGGGAGGTGGCCAGGGCGGGGCAGGAGAGAGAGAGAGAGAGGCGCTAGGGTGGGGCTGGCTCAGAGAAGGGGGGGGTGGGCTAGTAGAAGAGAAGAGGTCAGGGAGGAGCAGGGAGAGGTTGCAGGAGAATCCATAGCCGCCCTCTTCTGCATTAAATTGCAATACAAGAGGCGCAAGTATGGAGAGTGGGCACTTTTAAGCCACCTAATCACCTGGATCACACACTTAAATTGGGATTTTCCATCAGCGGCTAACTCAGATCGCCTTATCAACCTGTCCTGCCCCGCGACACACACCCAAATGACCACTAGAGCATCCCTTTCCAAGGCTCGAACTTAACCATGTTCTCCCCCAGAACTGCTCCATGTGTAAACCGTGGGACTGGCGCATCATTTCTCTAAAGGCTGGGCAGGTTCTTTGTAACGTAGCTACCTGTTACAGCTGCCAGGTGAACCCAGCAACAGTTCTCAGGTGAACGCAGCGCCCGCATCTTTCGGGAGGGAAAGGCAGGAGCTGCGCAGTCGGGTTTTGTAACGCCCGCTGTAGTCTGTTGGATGCATTTGTATTGCAAGTTAGGACATCAGACCAAACCGACTACTGAGAGCAATGCAGTCTTGGCGTAGCCCTGTGGGTCCTAGGGTATTAGATGATAGGTGCGGTAATAGCTTTTATTGGACCAACTCTGCGGGGGAGAGAGACAATCTTTCCAGAAGAGTTCTTGGTAAGCCCGAAAGCTTGTCTCTCCCACCAAGAGAACTTGGTCCCATCAAATATGTCACCTCACCCACTTTCTCTTTCCACCTCTGAGTAAAACAGGAAGCTACTATTAAATATTTAGTGCCGGCTATTATTTTATGACAGAAACAAAAAACTACTTAGCCCAGGACCAAGAAAAAGAAATTGAGCATTTTGCTGGACAGGGATGTAGGACGAGCAAATGATTTCCCCGTGGGCTTTCAATTCTTTGTCAGGACGCTATCCCCAGACTTTGCATAGGGCTCCGGCCCGGGGAAGACAGACAATCCCACGGGGATTTCCTCCATCTCCTTCAGGATTCTCTAAGGTGAGGACACTACACACCGCCTTAACACCCAGAGGAGAAAAGCTAGTGTAGGGCAGAAATGAGAGCTCCGCTCTCTGCTGTGATTTACACTTGTACTATGGAAACCATTTGGGGGCTGGTTTGTTTAATGATAGGAAACCACTGGAAGCACCGGAGCTTTTTTTGATAATTTGGATTAAATCGGTGGGTTGTGGGTAGGAATTTCTTGTCTGCACAACATTATTCAGCTGCCTTTCCCAAACCACTCCAGGGGCAGCCGAAGGACATTTTAACACGTTAATGTAACTATTATCCTGCTACGCTTAATTAAGTAAACTGATACTGCAAAGTCTTTTGTGTATTACACACAAAAGCTACAATTAAAAAAACCTAAAGCAATCTTGCCATATAAACTCTGAAACTCTTTGGCTGTAAAATGTTTCCTAGTAAAATCTTTTAGGCAGATTTTAGAAAATATCATACCACATCCTCTTTTTATCTCTGAGGCAACATTAGGAATACTGACTACAAAAACAAGGGAGAGAACATTTTCCAAAAATGCAAATTCTCAGGGTTTCTGAAATGAAAAATATTTTGACTCATTACACTTTCCCCAATTTTATTACCTAAAGTTTTTAAAGACCCAAGTGCTATATTATTTCCATCTGCCTATTTTTTTAAGCCAGAGTCAAATGAAGTATTATTCTTATAAAACTCAGATTCTGATAAACTAATTTAAAAGTGGCCTTTAAGGATACATAGGGACGAACGGTCCTTCATCATTGTGCTGTGCATTATAGATTTGTTGCATTTTCTAAGAAGCAGAAAGAAACATGCACGCTCTATAAAGGTATAAACACAAAAATGGAAGAATGTCACTGACTATTTAATATTAACAGTACCAGAAGTGACGTAAACCCGTCAGCTAAAACTTTTTTCATTCAATAGATCGCAAAGTGTCTTAATTTCATAACTTGGCACTTATTGAAAATTGTGACGTCAAAAAAGCATTAACAAAGGTGAAGCAAACCTGAGTGAAACAAAATATATTGTACTGACAACAAATGTAATGAAATAACAGAATGTTTTTTCGTTTTTTTAAATAACTTAAAATACACTAGAAAAAATACGGTGAATATAAATAATTTTGTTTTCATGGAGAACAAATAGTTACAAAGCCCGTTCATACCAAAGTTCACTTAGAAGAGCTTTCCCTCTTTCTTGGCAGAAAAGTACTAAAGTCGTGAGGGTCTGATGGCAAGCTGGGATACAAATCACCAAGATACCCCAGATTAAATATCTATATGCCTTTCAAATTTAAAAAAAAATCACAAGATTACTTGAATAGATACACCTTTATGAGATAAAATGTAAATGTTTGACAGTCAACTATCAATTCACAAGTTATAGCCAAAATAAACTTTGTTCGTGTGTATCAACATATTTTACATGTACCTAGTACCTATTATTGGAATTTAACATTGTGTGGTTGGGGAATTAAATACAGTTTTTGTCCTGAGGACATCAGAGAGCCTGCAAAAGAGAAATACTCCTCTGTTCTCATGCTTTCTGATCGCCCCTATTTCAGGAGTGGGACAGCAAACAGCCAACAAAGATATGAATGAGAAAGGTAGTGGTTGATCTCTCTCTCTCGCTCTCGCTCTCTCTTTCCTCCGAGGTTAAAAATATCAGCCACATTTGTTTGTCTGCTCTGTTTTTCTACTAAAGATGAGGGTGAAGTGCAAGTGAATCAAAGGGACGCCATCAATGAAATACAAATACATGCAACCCGGAATTCTGCTGGAAGAAATATCCCGGACAGTTTCCCATTAGAAATTCTCAGAGAAATCATTGTCTCTTTTTCTTATTCTTCTTCTCTTCTTCTCACTATTTCCAGACGTGGTTGTTAAACTCAAGTATCTGATGCAACGTGAAAGGAGGCCCGCCTCTCTTATCAAATTTCTTGTATTAAAGTGAACTTCGCAGAAAAAGGTCAGTTTCAAAACCTGTGAACTTCCCAGCTGCGTGTCTATTTCATCTAATTCTTTAAATAAGTATATATCTTCCTTCAGTTTCTCGTCTCTCTTTCTTTTTTCTCCATTTAAAAAAAACGTTAAAGTTGTTTCTTTTTGTCTCCCCTCTCACATCTCGATTTCCTTTAATAATATTTATTTCTCTTCATATTTCTTAACCTACGAAATACCTCACAGTGGTTTTGTTCCTTTCCTTTGTGTATTTATTTTTGTTCTTTAAATTGATTTTAGAAATCTGGTCTCTCTCTTTCTCACACACTCTCTCTCTCTCTCTCTCTCTCTCTCTCTCTCTCTCTCTCTCTCTGGGTGTGTTTTGTTTTAATGTCTCTGTTCTTTCCAGCCTGGTTCTGCGTGTGTTTTGCATTAAGTCATAAATAGGACTCGACCCACAGAAGTCATTAGCCTTTCGCTTGTGTTTGCAGTGATGTGTTGTGTTGTGATCCTCTGGACTGTGTGATTGCAGTGTCCCCAAGAGGTGGTCGTGGAGGGGGTGAGGGGGACGTGGGGAGGAGTCACAGCCCTAAAGCAGCCGCGTGCTTTTTGGCTTTCAGTCTGAGGTCAGCGATGCTGGAGTTCTTGCTGGTGGTCTTGGCCGCCGCCGCTGCTGCCACCACCGAAGCTGCTGAGGCGGATTCCGCGGCCAGTGTGGCCAATGGCAGGCCGAAGGGCGGCGCAGGGAACATCATGTAGGGGGCGTGGGCGGCCAGGTGTGGGTGGAGGTGGTGATGTGCGTGTGCCACGGCGCTGTCCAACTGCAGCTGGGCCTGAACCTGAAAGGACAAGGGCGTCACGTTGCAATGACTATCCTAAAGATGTAACAAGAATAAAAACAAAGCATTAACACACCTAAGCGGGGCTGGGAGTGTAGTCTGCCTGCCTGTGTCTGTGTGACAGTCTGCCTGCTTGTGGCAGTCGGCCTGTGTTACAGTCAGTCTGCCTGTGTCTGTGTGACAATCTGCCTGCGTGTGATAGTGTGCCTGCCTGTGTGACTGTCTGTCTGTGTGACACTTGGCCTGCGTTACAGTCAGTCTGCCTGTGTCTGTGTGACAATCTGCCTGTGTGTGACAGTGTGCCTGCCTGTGTGACTGTCTGTCTGTGTGACACTTGGCCTGCGTTACAGTCAGTCTGCCTGTGTCTGTGTGACAATCTGCCTGCGTGTGATAGTGTGCCTGCCTGTGTGACTGTCTGCTTATCTGTGTGACACGCGGCCTGCGTTACAGTCAGTCTGCCTGTGTCTGTGTGACAATCTGCCTGTGTGTGACAGTGTGCCTGCCTGTGTGACTGTCTGTCTGTGTGACACTTGGCCTGCGTTACAGTCAGTCTGCCTGTGTCTGTGTGACAATCTGCCTGCGTGTGATAGTGTGCCTGCCTGTGTGACTGTCTGCTTACCTGTGTGACACGCGGCCTGCGTTACAGTCAGTCTGCCTGTGTCTGTGTGACAATCTGCCTGTGTGTGACAGTGTGCCTGCCTGTGTGACTGTCTGTCTGTGTGACACTTGGCCTGCGTTACAGTCAGTCTGCCTGTGTCTGTGTGACAATCTGCCTGTGTGTGACAGTGTGCCTGCCTGTGTGACTGTCTGCTTATCTATGTGACGGCCTGTGTCTGTGTGACAGTCGGCCTGCGTTACAGTCTGTCTCCCTGTGTCTGCACGACAGCCTGTGTGGCAGTCTGCCTATGTCTGTGTGACAGTCTGTCTGTGAGTGTGCCTTGCAGTGAGTGTCTGTGTGTGAAAGGGAAGGAAACTGTGTTCTTGCCCTAGAGTTTTTTGTTTTTTTTTAGTATAGTAAAAACATGTCAGAATTAAAGGCTGTCTCGCCCAGCCTTTAATACAGGCTGATAACAGCAATCTGGAAGAAGTCAGAAGGGCAGGCAGCCCATTTTATATGGAGGCAAACATCCCCCTAACGATTATTATTTTATTATCATTAGCCCACCGCTGGCTTGAGATGAGGGGGTGGTTTTTTCCCTGGTTGTTGGAGTGGAGGAGGAGGTGTGCGTGTCTGGATGGCAGTGGCGGTATCCGGTGGGATTTGGCTCCACAGTTACGTAGTTAGCTATTGTTGTTGGTTTTCTTTATATAAAAAGGGAACTCCAAACCAGTTTTACTCTCTCCTTTAGACACACTTTCATTCTTCAGCTGTGCATCAGAATCGGCAAACTTTGGCTGAAAGGACGTTCCCATGTAACCCTCAGAGTGCAATCTTTTCGTGCATTTTTAAAGAGCCAGATACTGCCCTCCATCCCCAGCGGCGCTTTCACTGATGACAGAGAGTTGGGCACACAGATCTGGAGAAGTGTGTGGCTTTTTAAAAAGTGTATTGTTCCCTCTATATAATCACTGTATAAATATTGAATAGATGCTGTCAACAGTCATTTCATATCGGGAGAAAAGGCCTTATCCTAAAAAAAGGGGTCACTCATTTGCACTTTATCGTTACAAGTAGGTTTTACTGTACTTGCCTGCTGAAATGGCATCCTCAAAGCGCCTACATTGACATATGGTGCAACTCTGCAAGCTTCAAATTGACTGGCTGCTCCTATAAGAACCCCTGCAATAATCAGCAAAAGAAAGACATAAATATCCGCTTAGCCTTACTTTGCAATAAATGATTCTTTGAATTCCAGAAATGTATCCTGTGCAAACTACAGTCTTTTGCTTCCAACATTTCTTTCTGCCAATACATTGATACAAGTTTAATGCCATTTATAATCAATAACGTGTTATAATAGTTTTAATATAATATAGGTAGCTTTCATATTAGAACATATATCCTACAAATCCGGAGCCCTAGGTGTTTCTCAGCAGGAACGCTCCTTCTTTACTGGTATTATCGATACTGTATAATTCTTTTCAACCTAAGCCTCTTTTATGATATCAGAAAGCATACCTTTATGAAGTTGATTTTCTTGTTTTCTACATTTAGCTCTTCTGTTTTGAAACCAGACCTGAGGAAATAGAAAAATAACCTAGATACTATACTAGAAAACCAACATTAAAAGAGAACCAACACAAAAGAGCACACTCGCGTGCTATAAGAATTTTTTTTTACCGTTATGGCAAACAGTTGATTTTGTTTGTATTGGACAACCCAGATTTACAAGTTTAGAAACTCAGAGGCATCACGAAAATAATAAAAATATAGAAAATAGACATTTGCAGCCCGTACTAGTTCTCGCTAAATTACTTTCTTAGCCCTGGTTTCATCTTTCCACATTAGAGTCCCAAATGACCTAAATCACTCCCTGATATCTAATACTAACTTGTGATAATGGGTTTAGATGTTTGCGCTGTAAGACCTGAGAAGAATGTGCTCATTAATAGCCTGTAATATTAATTAGCTTTATCTTCAAGAAAAACTAAACACCAAATCATTTAATGACTCACTTTTGGGGGGTAATTACTGTCATAAAAGCTTCACTACAAAGAAGTTTAGAATTTCTCTGTTCCTCTGTGCAGTGGAGTGTAACACAGAAGCGGAATAATTGTCTCATTATTATGATAATCTAATATGCTTCTATAGAAAAGTCTGCACCTTAGGCAAGAAGATACTTTTACTATTGGATATAGAGCTATTGAAACAAATTCAATAATAAAGTTCTACTTCCTTAAAGAGAAGGAGAGAGGGTGTTTTAAAACATTTCACTTTTATAAGAGAAACCTCTGCATCTCAGAAGCCACAGCTACCAAATAATCTTTCCCCAAGGCAAAAAACAAACAAAACAAAAAACAATCTTTTCTTGAGGTCTACTTTTAGTCAACTATAAATATGAACACACACCCCAGCCTAGAATTTATTTTGGTCAAGCTAAAGCTGCTCAACACCCACGCTCACTTCCAGTCTCTCATTTAAAAGGTACATTCCATAATTTACAAATTAGTGGAGAAGCAAAGTAAAATATTATTGCAAAGCGTTTTCCGGAACCATGTAAAGGGAATGGGCTTAATCTATGTAAATCTCTAAAAGTTATTATGCATCCTGCGATTTGACATAATAGTAGTGTGGATTAGGTGCTACAGTGGTATTCTTTGTCCACTAGAAGGGAATCATCTCCTTTAAATTTTTCACCGAGAAGTTGGGACTTTTATCGTTTTGGGCTTTTTGAAGATTTGTTCAGCATAAATAGGTGGCTGCCTCCGCGGAAAACAGAAAAGCAGAGAAGAGTAAAAGGGAAGGCTCGTTTGGTGAGGCTGTGATGACAAAGGCTGCTTATTATTACTTTTTTGGTTCAATGTGACCGCTCTGGTTATGTCCTTATCCTATTACAAGATGCAGGGAAACCCCATAAGAATTGTGTGCATAGTTTGGTGCAGATGGTGGCCTATAAGCACAAAGATAGAGGGGGAGTATCTGTTACAGCAGTACTTTCAAACATCTGCAGATGTTTGGGGCCTAAAACTGCTCCATGTGTTCCAACAAATAATGACCATCATTTTCTCTTATTTTATTATTAGAAGGGAAATACACTGAAACAGCTACATTTGTTCTCATTCGAGAAGTCACCTTCGGCTCTCCATCTGGGTAAAGCCCCAGAGCGCTTGCCCTCTTATTTATTGCAAGTTAGGTGAAACTAACCGGAGAGAGCTCAAGAGCTGATTTTCAAAACTTCCAGAGAGAAACTTGAAAGTAAACGTCCAGGTAACTGGTTTCGCTACTATATACAGAAAAGTGATTAAAATAGCTTGATATTTTTATTATAGATTATATTTTAATAATGCTGAACAAAGCGAGTTCAGCAAAACTTGTTCACCCTTTCTGTGGCTTCGCCTAAGATTTAAGAACCACCGGTAAAAACTGACCGTAAAATTTCTTCACTTAGCAGTTGCTAATTTAGTTTATAGTCAGTACATCTATAAACTTAATTGGTACATCCGCCTGGTAAACCCCGAGACAGGAGCAGACTAGGAAAATTCACGTGAACAAAACATCCGTTGTAATTCTTCCAGTCAGCCAAAAACGAAACGTTGTTTAAAATCCTTATATGTAAGAGGCACTAAGCTTAGGAGGACATAACCCATAATAAAGCACGCAGCAATGGTTCACTCAGATGCTGGGAGCAGTTCGGCACTGGAGTATCTTTTCTGGCCATGGACAGCATCTAAATGGACATTACAGAATTTGTGAGTTAAAAGCCTTTCATCAGGTACGGCAGGTTCACACGCAATACTGTATCACAACTAAATTACGCACAGAGACCCACATGTTGCAATAATCTTTGCTACCCTACCTGCACTCTGGCCTCGGACAGTCCCAGCCTCTGGCTCAGCTCTTCTCGCATGAAGGCGTCCGGATAGTGGGTCTCATCGAAAAGCCTCTCCAGCTCGTTCAGCTGCTCCAGAGTGAAATTAGTCCGGCTTCTCCTCTGCTTGATTTTAGTCTGCCCTTCGTCCTCCATCACTTTCGCATCCTCTTTGCGATCCTTCAGCTCTGGGGAGACTGAGCGTGAAACAAAACAATCAGACCACCCTTCACCGGAATTGCCAGCGCGGGCGTGGGATTTGGCCACTCCAGTTTTTATTCTTAACTTTAGGAGGAAAATGTGCTTGGCTCGAGGAAAAGGAAGGAGAGGAGAGTCAATGGAAATGCTAAAGATCACGCCTCAAAACAGATTATGGCCAGCTACATTTTAAAAGGATATTTGTTTTAATTCGGAATGAGATTTTGGGTCAGCGCTGGGTTTCCTATTAGCATTGCTGGTGCTCTGGAAGAAAAGGCGACAACAAAATACTTTTCACGAAAAGGCCTTATTTCCAAATGTATTGACCTGTGTGGGTGAGTCAAACCAGGCCATTGATTTACATCTACATTTTCGAGCCCCTCAGCATAATTTCAGTAAATCATTGCAGAGTCAAACTGTGACCCTTTTAAATCATCAGAACTGTCAAGCAATCTCTCTCCCTCTGCAAACCTGCTGGCTTTATTTACGAATAATTATTTTAAACTAGACCCATCCAGGCGTACGCAGGAGACAAATAGCAGGGAAATGCCATGCCCAACAAAATATAACATTGCCCCCGCAGGAACTGAGGCCAAGTTAAGGTCGGCTCCATTAACTTCAGTGTCATTTTGTGGGAACCTCTTACCAGCCTGTCGTCGGACAGTGGCAAGAGACACGCCATGTTTGAATTACCCTGGTACAAATGTAAAGCTTCGTATCATTTACCTGTCATTATTTATTGAAAATCAAAACTAAAAAAATCAAGTCGCGATCTCTTGGTGAATTAGTACCTTAAATATCACAGCAACAGGTTTAAGTGGTAAATCTGGCATCCGGACTGTCTCTGGATTGTTTAATGGCTTTCATGCTCTCAGCACCTCCAGTGTTTAATAAAACATGCATTTGTCTTTTCTGAATTTACATATGCTGAGGGTTCCTGGTGTTTTAATTGGTATTGTTTAATTTTCTGTTGACTAAGAACTTTCAGTTAGCTACGCATATAAATTAAAATATCACTGAGTGACGCTATTTGTACAGTTCATTAATATTTGCAGGGCTTCCTAACAACCAGTTGTGTCTGTAATTGCACTTCTTCCGAATCCCTGCTTCCTGCTGCAGTGCTTTGGGATGGGATTTTATTTGCGCATCTGAAGTCCAGGATTTGTTTAGTGTGATCGCAGCTCTTTATAACCCTATGATCACTATCAGAATTTGTTTATAAAATCATTTCCGGAAGTTGTTCTCAATCGAGTTCCGATCTGGAGAGAAATACTTCTTTGAACAAAAGGTCTGAAGTAAACAGTCCCTAGATATTACATCCTCATTTTAAAACAAACGCAGCCATTCAAATGTTGCTGACATCTACAGTGCTCTTTGAATAAGGAAACGGGATGTCATTTGTGCTTCTTATAACATTATTTTCTTCACTCAGTCTCTCTATCTCTGCATATATACATACACATATAGGCAGACAGATAAATCCAAACCAGAAAGGGCAATAAAAGGGACTCCTGGTATAATACATGCTTGCATTGTAACTATTAGGTGTTTTTTTTTAAAAACAAATGTTCATTGTATATATATATCCCTAGCATTTATATCCAGTTACGCAACTGGCTGTCTTTTAAAATAAATGTACTACATTATATAAAATATTCCTATTTAATGTCACTTGTTTTAATGCATGTTTTAAAAATAATCTATCATGAAAATATATCCTTATCAATATCTGGTCAATAATGTATAAACATTAAATATACTTGATATAGATACAGCTTTTCAAACTTTCAACTATACTATGGGATTTTTCAGCTTTTAAAATATAAATGGATTAATATATGTAATGTAGCTTTGGTTCCTACCACAATAACTTCCCGTTATGTTCTAATCAGGAACAGATCATGTTATAAACAAGTTAATTGCATGCTTAAATATTTTAATCTAAACTTCTCGGCATGCCACATATTTTCCTTAATTGGAAAAACATGGAAAGACACCCATTAATGTATATCAGACTCTCCAAATTAATGGTATTGTTTAAACCCCTGGATTCGTTAACGTGACAGTCAAGTTTAAATCTGCCAAATTGTCTTATGCAAATACAACATATGTACTGCAAAATGTAAGTAGTTTTGGCACAGCAGCCGACTAACCTATAAGCCTGAATAAGTAACCCGATTGTGTGGTGTGATTTACACACTTATTGTTGGAGAAAACACAACAAAAGTTCATCGAGAAATAAAGCCTGATACCGTCACCGTCAGCCGGGTCTGGAGCAAGCAGCCCCCGATGGATCAAGTGAAGGAGAAAAGAGACAGGAAAAAGCTATTTTCTAAAATCGCAAAAGTCTTCTACGCAATGGCTCTTTCCAAAATCGAAACACTGGGTTGTCGGTTCCCACCCGGGCAGAGGCTACAGCTCTGAGCCCTGGTCAGGGAGGACACACTCATTCTCCTGTAACTTTCACCCCTGCTGCAGAGCCCGGTGCCCGGGCCAGCCAGGAGAGCTACATTTGGGGCTCTTTGAGCAAACATTGTGGGAAAACAAAACCGCCCACCGCCCTCCCGTTTCTCCCCCAAACAACCGTCTGGTTATTGAACTCAGTCCCCCAGCCTGGCCCACGTTCCCGGGGGATGGGTGGGAGAGAAGGGGGCCGCGGGGTGCATGGGGTTTGCCTTTACCCTCGCTGAGTTTGGGAGTGCCCGCGTCCCTGGCTCTCTCGGCGGCGCCCATGTCCAGCTCTCTGACTGGAGACCGCGCTCCGCCTCCTCCGCCGCCGCCGCCTACTCCTCCTGCTCGGACCGCTGGGCTGCTCACGTCTTCCCGGCTGGGCTCGCTGGAGCCGCCTGACTCCTTGGCTCCTCTGACAGGTCCACTCTCCAGAACCTCCCTGTACGTGATCAGCTCCTTTTTCTCTTTCACTTTCTGATCAAACGACTTGGAGACAAAAGCTGTAAGTTCTTCCATCGCCGATTCTCAGGGCTCCTTCCCCTTGTTTCTTCCTCTTACTGTTCCAAACCCCCCAATAACACATCAATGGAGTGGGAAGGGGAGGGGGGCAGCTGCAATGGGGCTGGAGTTAAATGGGAGCTGATGTTTCCCAACTGGAGCGATCTTGTTAAATGTTAAGATCTTTGACAATTCTTCCCGCTAAGAGTTCAGATCTGATAGTGATGTTGGTATTGAAGTCGCACTATTTATACTTTGCAAAGCCTGCCCCTTGTTCTGAGCAAATTACCTCCCCTTGGAACTATGAATGAACCCGCTTCTCCTGTATCAGTCCAGCACGACCAAGGAGAAAGAGCGAGACAGAAAGATCGCTACTCCTCCAGGTTTCAGATCCTTGTGGCCAGGGCTTGCTATCGGCCATTAATCCAGGATTGACAAGAATCCCTAATTAATTTAATTAGGCGTGGATCCTGCGCTAGTGTCCTGAGTTAGTTAAACACAGGGGAGATAGGCAGGATCTGCAGGGGAGTGGCCAAAATGAAAAATGACAAGTCTGCTTGGAGAGAGGACAAGGAATGGGGGAGCGCTTCCTACAGATGTCGTGTATACACAGCACACAGTACTAGTCCTGCAGGTAACACTGTCCGAGGGAAGAAACAGCTCTACCAAGAGATTAGTGCTGTTTTGGTCGGTTACAATTAACAAGAGAAAGAGAGAGAGAGTGTTAATTTGAAAGGTTGTGCGGTTGGTTTGTCAAGATATTTCCCAAGCAGATGCTTACTGACACGCCAAATGTAAAAGTGTGTCTGAGTCGCTGGAACGGGTGATAGGCAATATACGGTCTTGTACCCACGAAGTAATCTTGCCCCATGCTGTTTCTTTGTATCACATTATTATTACGTTTGCGTCAATAAACCTCCCCAAAGGAACACAGTTAGTTACTTTTGTGTTAAGAACCCGGTGCTTGTGTTCTAAATTTGTTTGCAGTTCGAGTATTTTATTTATTTGTTTTATTTATCCCGCAGGACTGAGAAGAGATACATACAGTTACTTTTACAGGTTTTTGTTGTAGTAATTAAGTCAACACTGAAAATTGTTTTATTTATCTTGCAGGACTGAGAAGAGATACATACAGTTACTTTTACAGGTTTTTGTTGTAGTAATTAAGTCAACACTGAAAATTGTTTTATTTATCTTGCAGGACTGAGAAGAGATACATACAGTTACTTTTACAGGTTTTTGTTGTAGTAATTAAGTCAACACTGAAAATACACCTACGTTTTGGGAAAACTCTCCCGGATACTGCATATTGCTAATATGAGTTCATTTCTGAAGACAGTTTTTCATAATATGTGAAGAAATACTATATTTAGTATTAAAATTTTAATTGTTATTTGTGTAAAGCAAATGGAAATGTGCAAGTTACAGGGTACTTGATGATTCTATGTAAACATTAACACATTACGTACGTGACAGGAAAGCTTGAAAAGTTCCTCCTAAAATAGTAACAGAAACACACAAAATTATAAAAAAATGTAGTTAAGAATGACAGTGCAATCCTGCCATTAACATTTTTATATGGCAAATAGAGGAATCAGATTAGACCGTATTACAGTATTTATTGCTAATACTGCTTTGCTATTGTTGTTTAAATCCTATTTAGATAGTAATTTCATTGACAGGCTATTTAGGATGCAGCTATTTTACACTTTTAGTAGAGTTCTAATAAATTATTCAAAATTGTTTAACTCTTGCTTATGTATTGATTTTTCATTTGACCTCTTGAAAGACGACTTTACATAAAAGAGTGTTTATTTACTATAATAGGTATAGTATTTAGAATTTAATTAGCATTTCTCAGATCCAGTTATGTGTGTATTACATACAATAGGCAATAAATTACTTTTACTAAGTTTTAGCATTTAGAAGACAAAACTAATCAAGACATCATTTTGCCTATTGAAATACAGAGTACTTTTAGTTTAGTCTGTTCAGACTGACAGTCTTGATATTGTAAAGTACTGTTCTTCAAAGGAGCAACGGAAACATCAGTATGTAATATCGATTTTTGAGATTGTTTGGGAAGATTGTTATCACTGGCCCAATTAAATGAATTCACAATTATTCTGAACTACAGAAATATGACAAGATGTTACTATTAAAGTAACAAAGTGAGCCGAAAAGAGAATACGTTCAAAATACTGAACTTTAGATGTTGTTAATCCGTGGGAACACATTTCTTTTTGTTTCCATAGTTTATTTCACTTCCGGCCGTGGCAACACAGATTCTAATTCATACATATAAAACTGAAGTAAAACTAAGAATATTTTAAATACCAAACGGTCGCAAAACTTAAAAGTGAAATAAGTGTCTACAACATACAACTTGTGTTTTTGGAAATAACGTGGACAAATCAAAGTTGTCTGTACATGAATGTATGCTTGAAGGGTTCATTTAAAACGTTACATGTTTGAGCCAGGAAATTTGAGTTGATGCTTAGTATTATAAACAAGCTAAGCAAATACTAAATTGCTCTGCAAATATTTAAATTATTACCATAACTATTAGCATAGAAAGCGTTTACCTCCCTTATTCTTCCCAAATATGTGTACTCAGTGTGTTCTGTATCTTTCTGTGGTAGAGAAAACAATGAAAAAAGAAACAACGTATTTTTTATAATACATCCAAAGTCTGCAAGTCCCCCCCCCCCCCATCTAATCAAGTTTTTTTAAAGAGTTAAGTAGGGGATCACTTGAAACATATTTCCCTTATAAATTGGAGACTTGGGCAGCTTTTTAACAGGACTAATTAACTGAACTGTTTTACTTAATCTCAGCTGTCTGCGAATAACTGAAGATCGTGTATTACAGGCAGTTTTAAAACTTAGCCCCCTCTCCCACTTACCCACCACCCAGAAGCGACCCAAAGCACACAGCAGTTACTTTACTCCACCACTTCAAGTGCTTTGCCTTTATGGCAGAGGGGAAATGGATCTCTCTGCCAGGGAAAAAATATGTCAATATAGTATGTATTCCAGGAAATACTGAGCCTCTTTAATTACTTTTGGCTTAAATGAAAAACTATAAATTTTATTTCTCCCCCACCTTCCTTCCAACAGCCCCCTTCTCCTCCTCCGTCAAACACCACGAGTCAAAATAGTCTCTTAAATGAAAAACTAATTTGCACCCAACCTCAGAAGCCCATCACCAGCTCCAGAGGAAGGAGAAACGCAGCGTTTTAAGGGAATTTGCAAATAAATCATTGCGATTTTAATCATAGTGCACCCATAGAGACCGAGCCCAGTGATTTATTCCAGCATTTTTGGCGAAAGAAGGAACATTAATTTTACCACTTTTAGCTGCATTTAAAAAAGCCCGCACAGGCCCAGTGAACATTAATTAATTAATTTGTTTGTATGATTATTATTAGGATGATCATTGCTCTCCTCAGTGGAGAGAAGTGCAGAAGCTTTAATCGATGTTTTCTGCATTCCCTAGCCCTGCTGCCCGCCTGGCTGAATGGATGAGCTCCGGGATGGTTTGGCCCTGCCTGGCTGCGGCACCAGGAAGGCGCTGAGCTCAAACCAGGGAGCCGCGCCGCGCCGAGCCGGCGGCCCCAGACTCGGCCTTTTCCGGCCTCTCGCTCGCTGGGCCGAAGGCGGGATTCAGGTAACGTGGCTGGGTCGGGACCGCCTCGCCGCCGCTCTCTGGGTCGGCGGTGCCGGGGGCTGGTGCTTCCCCGGAGACTGGGGGGGAGCGCCGGGCTCTGCCCGCTCCGCGGCCTGGTCCCTGCCGGCTGGGGAACGGGGCCGACGCTCCCCAGCACCCAGGGCTGCCAGGCCGCCTGTTCCGCGAGGGGGGAAGTGAGGCCAGCACCAGTCACCCGCCCCTTAAGGAGGCCCCCATTTCTCAGCCCCTCCCCCCCCAAGGGGAAACGAGGCCAGCGCTTGTCACTTGCCCCCTTTTTGGAGACTCCTGCCAATTTTCAGCGGGCTCTTAAGCAGGGATGCAGGAACAATTTGTGTAGTGGGGGTGCTGGGAGCCATTGAACCAAACTGTAAACCCTGTTCGTAATGGAATCCACCTCAAGCCAGGGGCGTGCGGCACCCCTAATTCCAGCACCTGTGCTCTTAAGTGGAAGCAGGGCATCCTCCACATCTTTTGCTCCTACTTACATCCTAGTGAGTGGGATAAGCTTTTTTTTTTTTAGGGAAATGGGGCCTGCTCCAGTTATATCCAGCTGTAAAGTGCTCCCCTATTTTGTTTAAATTTTGCGGGAAGCATTAATCTTCTTGTCTTTGGTCAGACCACGTCACACGCAACCACCCTTGAATCTTTCCATTTGCTCACATTAGTTCATGTTGTTCCATTTTGGTCCACATCATCAAGTTGAAAGAGACACATCAATTTAAAGAAAAGGAGTACTTGTGGCACCTTAGAGACTAACAAATTTATTTGAGCATAAGCTTTTGTGAGCTGCAGCTCACTTCATCGGATGCATGTAGTGGAAAATACAGTGGGGATATTTTATATACACAGAGAACATGAAACAATGGGTGTTACCATACACACTGTAACGAGAGTGATCAGGTAAGGTGAGCTATTACCAGCAGGAGAGAAAAAAAAACCTTTTGTAGTGAGAATCAAGGTGGGCCATTTCCAGAAGTTGACAAGAATGTGTGAGGAACGGTGGGGGGTGGGAGAATAAACATGGGGAAATAGTTTTACTTTGTGTAATGACACATCCACTCCCAGCCTTTATTCAAGCCTAATTTAATGGTGTCCAGTTTGCAAATCAATTCCAATTCAGCAGACTCTCAGTGAAGTCTGTTTTTTGAAGTTTTTTTGTTGGAGAATTGCAACTTTTAGGTCTGTAATCGAGTGACCAGAGAGACTGAAGTGTTCTCCGACTGGTTTTTGAATGTTATAATTCTTGACATCTGATTTGTGTCCATTTATTCTTTTAAGTAGAGACTGTCCAGTTTGGCCAATGTACATGGCAGAGGGGCATTGCTGGCACATGATGGCATATATCACATTGGTAGATGTGCAGGTGCACAAGCCTCTGATAGTGTGGCTGATGTGATTAGGTCCTATGATGGTATCCCCTGAATAGATATGTGGACACAGTTGGCAATGGGCTTTGTTGCAAGGACAGGTTCCTGGGTTAGTGTTTTTGTTGTGTGGTGTGTGGTTGCTGGTGAGTATTTGCTTCAGGTTAGGGGGCTGTCTGTAAGCAAGGACTGGCCTTTCTCCCAAGATCTGTGAGAGTGATGGGTTGTTCTTCAGGATAGGTTGTAGATCCTTGATGATGCATTGGAGAGGTTTTAGTTGGGGGCTGAAGGTGACGGCTAGTGGCGTTCTGTTATTTTCTTTGTTGGGCCTGTCCTATAATAGGTAACTTCTGGGTACTCTTCTGGCTCTGTCAATCTGTTTCTTCACTTCAGCAGGTGGGTATTGGTAGTTGTAAGAATGCTTGATAGAGATCTTGTAGGTGTTTGTCTCTGTCTAAGGGGTTGGAGCAAATGCAGTTATATCATAGAGCGTGGCTGTAGACCATGGATCGTGTGGTGTGGTCTGTATAAAAGCATGTAGGTAAGTATAGCAGTCAGTAGGTTTCTGGTATAGGGTGGTGTTTATGTGACCATCGCTTATTAGAACTGTAGTGTCCAGGAAGTGGATCTCTTGTGTGGACTGGTCCAGGTTGAGGTTGATGGTGGGATGGAAATTGTTGAAATCACGGTGGAATTCCTCAAGGGCTTCTTTTCCATGGGTCCTGATGATGAAGATGTCATCCATGTAGTGCAAGTAGAGTAGGGGCGTTAGGGAACGAGAGCTGAGGAAGTGTTCTAAGTCAGCCATAAAAATGTTGGCATACTGTGGGGCCATGCAGGTACCCATAGCAGTGCCGCTGATTTGAAGGTATACATTGTCCCCAAATGTGAAATTGTTATGGATGAGGACAAAGTCACAAATTTCAGCCACCAGGTTTGCCGTGACATTGGGGATATTGTTCCTGACGGCTTGTAGTCCATCTTTGTGTGGAATGTTGGTGTAGAGAGCTTCTACATCCATAGTGGCTAGGATGGTGTTTTCAGGAAGATCACAGATGGATTGTAGTTTCCTCAGGAAGTCAGTGGTGTCTCGAAGATGGTAGCTGGTAGCATAGGGCCTGAGGAGAGAGTCTACATAGCCAGACAATCCTGCTGTCAGGGTGCCAATGCCTGAGATGATGGGGTGTCCAGGATTTCCAGTTTTATGGATCTTGGGTAGCAGGTAGAATACCCCTGGTCGGAGTTCTAGGGGTGTGTCTGTGTGGATTTGTTCTTGTGCTTTTTCAGGGAGTTTCTTGAGCAGATGGTGTAGTTTCTTCTGGTAACCTTCAGTGGGATCAGAGGGTAATGGCTTGTAGAATGTGGTATTGGAGAGCTGCCTAGCAGCCTCCTGTTCATATTCCGACCTATTCATGATGACGACAGCACCTCCTTTGTCAGCCTTTTTGATTACGATGTCAGAGTTGTTTCTGAGGCTGTGGATGGCATTGTGTTCCGCACGGCTGTTCCACTGCATGCATCCGATGAAGTGAGCTGTAGCTCACGAAAGCTTATGCTCAAATAAATTGGTTAGTCTCTAAGGTGCCACAAGTACTTCTTTTCTTTTTGCGGATACAGACTAACATGGTTGCTACTCTGAAATCTATCAATTTAAAGATTACACTTTTGACTGAAATTTTTGTTTCACTTACTACTGTTACAGGCAACATCTTAAATTAATTTATCTGAAATAAATTAGAATATGTTCTCTATTTCTTGTTTGTTTTTACATTTGGCAGCACTTAACATATAGTCAGTTTTGCTGCTTTCTCTGTGTAGTTGGTTGTTTCCCTTCTTGTTTGTGTGGGTCTTTTAAGGTGCCCTCAGGGGAGAGGGAAACACTTGGACCAACGTATTCAAAAGCAGCCTCTGATTTTATTTTTGAATTCCTCAGTTGTTGGATGTACAACTTGACATAGATTTTTCACAAGTGCTGAACTCCCACAGCTCCATTCAAGTTCAGACGGGTAGATAAGGGTGGCCAACCTGAGCCTGAGAAGGAGCCAGAATTAACCAGTGTACATTGCCAAAGAGCCACATTGTCAGCAGCCCCCCATCAGCTTTCCCCCCCCCAGCTGCAAGTGCCTCCTGCTCACCGGCAGCCATGCTGATCAGCGCCTCTCCCTCTCTCCCCACACCGCCCGATCAGCTGTTTTGTGGTGTGCAGGAGGCTCGGAGGGGGAGGAGCGAGGGCAGTGCAGGCTCAGGGGATGGGTCGAGTGGGGGCAGGGCCTGTGGGAGAGCCAGGGGTTGAGCAGTGAGCACCACCTGGCACATTGGAAAGTTAGTGCCTGTAGCTCCAGCCCTGGAGTCGGTGCCTATACAAGGAGCCGCATATTAACTTCTGAAGAGCCTCATGTGGCTCCGGAGCCACAGGTTGGCCACCCCTGTGTAGATACTGTTGTGGAGTGTTCCATATAGTGGGTGCTCTGCCTCCACAGGAATGTCATTACTATAATTAAACAACCCTAGCTTCTTTGGATATGATCCTGCTCCCACTGACATCGGTGACGTAGCGCTAATTTCCTTAATTGAAAGTGGGATAAGATCCTTTAAGTGACTTAAGATGCCTGGTATAAGAGAGACAATTTATAGCTACATTCCATTTCCTTTTATGATTCTGTTTCCATCTATATTGTGCACTATGGCTAATATTACACATCTTGTGTTTTAGATATTTTAATTCTCTGTTCAGGTTAGGCGCTTTTCTGGATGTTGCTTACCTCTTCCAGCTATGGAAAGATATTTTGGAATACACTAGTTGTCTAGTAAGATGGTAGATAACTAACATTAAAATAAATAAGCTTCCATGTTAAGTGTACTTGTAGAACTTTTGAACTAGTTCAGCGCAATAGCACAGAGAATTTTGGTGTGGTATCTGATGAGTAAACAAGTTGTGTGGAGCTACTTTAGGATGTCCCATAAGAAATATTAGAAATTGCAGTCTGAGATCGAGATGAATGAAAGTAACCTGTAACTTTAATGTGAAACTGGTTATTTTTTTACAATCTAAATCAGTGGGCAGGTCCGATCAAAGTGGTAAAGTTATTGAAACAAATGTAGATTACCGGTGACCTTCCAAGGTAAGGCAATATGAACTAATTATTATACGTCTTTAATATCTTGAAATAACTGGTTTGCAATATGGAAAAACAGGTTTTATAATAAAAGGAGCACTTGTGGCACCTTAGAGACTAACAAATTTATTTGCATGCATCCGATGAAGTGAGCTGTAGCTCACGAAAGCTTATGCTCAAATAAATTTGTTAGTCTCTATGGTGCCATAAGTACTCCTATTCTTTTTGTGGAGGCATGCATCCGATGAAGTGAGCTGTAACTCACGAAAGCTTATGCTCAAATAAATTTGTTAGTCTCTAAGGTGCCACAAGTACTCCTTTTTCTTTTTGCGGATACAGACTAACACAGCTGCTACTCTGAAACAGGTTTTATAATGAATTTTATGTAATTGACAGTAGTATTGACTGAAATGTTTTGTAGAGGCAGATTACCTGGGCCATAGGGCACTGAATGGGCACTCAGGAGACCTGAGTTCAATTCCTGGCTGTGCCATTGGTCTGCTGGGTACCTTGGGCAAGTCACTTCCCTTCCTGTGCCTCAGTTTCCCCGTACGTAAAATGGGGATAATGATTCTGACTTCCTTTGTAAAGCTCTTTGACATCTAAAGTTGAAAAGTGCTATGTAAAAGATGTTGGTATTATTAATGGAAGTTGTTGCCTTACAACGTCTAAGAAATAATTTCTTAACTGAAAATTTAGTGCTTGTGAGAAATGCCAGATCAACAAAATTGTACAGTCAAATCCTTTATTTACCCATACAATAATGATACGATATGGCCAGTAGCAGTGTGTGTTCATGTTATGTAAGTGGCACATTTCAGGCATCTTTGCTCCCAGGCATCTTTGCCGAGATTGCCAATTATGGTGGCTGTGTTGGTATTTGTGGTGTAGGTGCTTGTTTGGAAGTAATGTGGAAAGTGGACTGAGACCACCAACACATTTTACTTTGGTTGTTAGTCAGATAATAGCAAAAGTGGTCCAGATTGTTGCCTCCTGTGTGTTTCTCCTTCGGAACAGTTCTGTGAGGTTCACCTCAACTTTTTTTTTTTTAATGAAATCTTCCCCTCTGAGTAGTTTTTGTGGGCTGCGGAGGGGGAGAAGTCTCCAAATGCTACAGATTAAGTGGATTCATGTAAAAGGACACCCTCAATCTGCAGACATTGGAGCAGTTTGGCATGGGCTTCTGTCCTTCTTTTTGTGACTGCCTTCTCTTCTGTCAGCACTGGTCCAACAGAAGGCATGCTGCCATTCTTTGAGTCCCTCTGTGAATGCTCATGATCAGCAAAAGGAGTGATTTGTCAGGAATTCAGTCTTTGAAGCAGAATTTATTCTGTACCCCACCCCGGGGTTTTCCAGGTAGAAATCCAGGAGTTGATCAGGGACACTGCTGCAGTGAGAGGCTGAGTCAGCTAGGAGATTGGAACTGATGGGAGACCCTGGGACTTGCATGAGGAGTCTGAAGGCTGAGATTGGGAGTGGGATGAGAAGTTTGAGGAATTGCATACTGGGCAGGCGAGTAGGCTGGGATGAGACAGGGAAGAGACAGGATTGGTACCAGGGACGGGTTAGAGGAGACAGGGCAGAAGGGGTCAAGCCTGTGGGGGAAATGGGCACACTCCTCCCCAGAGACTGGAATGGAATCCAAGGTTCCCGAGTCTCCTCATTCCTCTGCTGTGAGCAAATATCTGTCAAACCCACTGGCAAAGTGTGTCTCATCATCCTCTACATGGAGCAGCAGAGGAGGATGAACTCTACTACTGCTAACAGTTACTCCATTAGCTCAAGTGGCAGAGGTCTGTGCAGTGGATTTAATCAAAGGCTTCATTCCTCCTGAGGAGCTGTCTGGATATCAATATGATGTCAAATTTCATTGGGTTTCTAAGGAGTCAGTGGACACTGCCCTGAGGAATTCTGTCTGGAAGTGTGAACGGACAAAGGACTGGACATAGGCCCCATAATTGCAGAGCACACCCCCATACAGCTTCCTCCTCCTGGACTGACGGATGATCATGTTGATCAATGCCAGGAGGAGGTTGACGAGGAGGTCTTGTGACTGAGGAGCCACGGATGGGGTGTGCCAGGATCAGGATGTGCAGGGAAAAGTGCAGCCAAAGCCTCATTAAGAGGTTCTGGAGAAGATAGAAGAGGGGCTGTGGCCTGATGCGCTGTATGTAGATGTGCGCCAGGGTCTCCATCATGTTGCAGAAAGTACAGGTGTTGGGGTTCATGAACTGTGCTAGGTACACACCTGTGCCTATGGCTTCCCTGAAAGAGCCTTGGAAGATGTGTGGTGAATAAGGCAGGGACTGCAGGAAGAGAGAGGATGATTTCATAGTGAAGGCAGTAGAAATCTGCCCTGGAGAACTGGATTCTATATCTTCCTGTGCCACAGAGTTTCTATGTGATGCTTAGGGAAGTCACTTAAACCACTTTTCTCAGGTGGTCACTAATTGTGTTTCTCATATTCTGGGTGTCTGTCTTAAGACATTGGGGTTTGTTTTGTACAAGTGTTCTGCTACTGATGTCAAGAGGAGCTATGCTTTGAACATATGATGTGCCGTGTAATGCTAAGTACTCTGAAAAAACAGGTCCTTTGGTGTCTCAAATTGGGCACCCAGAATTAACGGATACTTCTGACCTCAATCTCTGTGGGGATAATACTCTGTCATCTTGCAGAAATGTTTGTGAAGCACTCAGATATTATAATGATGAGTGCTATAGAAAAGCCTAGGAGGAAATTATTAATAATGCCTTCAGAGCAGGTTTTGAATAATAATGTGCAGTAAATAAGGTATGGTGCCACCCATTGTAAAGCATTTTTAAAGGAATTGAAGAGCATATCTTAGATTTTTAGCTAGTTCAGGAAAATTTATTTTTCCTCCAAAAATGTGTTGGAAACTACATAATTGATTTTACGAATTAATAGTGTTGCCAATTGTTTATGCAGTCTGCTTCATTAGCTTGATATACTTCTAGATACAATTTTAGGTTTTTAATGAAAAAGTGCATTTTTAGAATGTATAGAATGTGTGTATAGAATGTGTGTATAGAATGTGTGTATAGAATGTATAGAATGTATAGAATAAATTGCTTTGATAATGCACTCAAAGTAGCACTTTTTATTTAAAAAATTGCCATCTAATGGTATTTTGGCAGTATGAGGTGCTGCTGTTTTTGGTGGGTACTTACTGTTGGGAGTTGCATATGTTTCAAAAGTGACTTGCTAAGAGTGAGCTGACTAAAGGTCTAGTCCTACAGGGTGTTGAAGATTGCAGTCACTGGTAGTTGATGATGTTGCTGAGCACCTTGCAGGATCTGGCTCTCAGGCTTTTAGTACTTGAAGGTCCATTACAGATATTTTAGAAGTTGGTAGCTCCCCACAACCAAATACTGTTTCTTTTTCTGACTCAGGACATGACATACAAGAGTTCAGAATGCAACATTCAAAAAGGACATTAGGGTTTGGATGGTATTGCAACTTTAGTCAACTACATACAGTCTGTTGTATAATCCTATCTAATCCCATTTAAGAAACAAACTATAATTTGAAAATATGGATTTTTTTGGTCATGTTCGGACACAGCCTACGATTTTAGTGAGAAGAGTGGGCCTGTTTTGAACTGCTTAGTTGTGCAATGTTTGGCTAAATTTCTGATAGCACTATAAGTAGGTCATCTTCCAGGCTTAAATGACTTCTAAATTTAGTTTTCACAGAAATCATTGCTGAAAGCCCAGACTCTCAGCAAATGGAAGCACCACTTTCATATCTTCATCACAGAGTTCCTTGTACTCCTCGTTAACAGAAATCTGCAAATTACTGGCTTGTTAGATTTGAAAACTTGGTCTTCAGTGTATGATCATTTGATAATTCGAAGAGATTTTTGTGAGCTGGAATACTTCAGATTGGAATAGAATCAACTCTTGTTAAGAATGAGGTTCAAATCCAATTGGTATCTGGAGATTCATGTTCAGCTCCTGGAAAGTATTCATCAAAATAGGAGTACAATCCAGACAAATGAATGAGTATTTTGTCTTTAACAGCATTTTGATAACTTTCATTCTGTTCTTTTAAAAAGTCTAACATGGGAAACATCTTGGCATGTCCCTTTTCATTGTGGGCTCTTCAAAGGCAAAGCTGTTTCATGAATCTCCATTTTTTTTCTTGCATATCTAGTATATTTATATTCTTACCTTGATGTGGTAGGTTTAGTACATACCATTTGTCAAATACATCCACCCTGTAAACTAATGTAGGCAAGAAGTCCACATTATGCATGTAGTCTGCAAGGTCTGTTTTCCCAAGGAGGAAAATTTGGATTGCATCACACCATTCAAAGATAGTTGTCATGTGAAAAAGTGGTACAGTGCATCTGACTTCACTGTGAAATAGAAGGTAAGTGTGGTCAGAGTCCATCGTTTCTTACAGCATATTAAACACCATGTGTTTACTGTTTGGGATTTTATGAAATTAACCATTTTAATAATAACGTTGAGGGCCTAATGTACTTTAGGTTGCAGGTTTGTGATGAATCATGTAGTGTGTCCAAATTTTAGCAGGTGCCACTTTATTTACTTGTGCTCAGTACTTCATTTGTAATGAAAGAGATGCCAGGGCTCTGGCTGTTCCTCTGGCAGCTGAGTGACGTGTAACTGATGCAGGAAGAGACGCTGGGGCTATGAACTGCCAAGTCTAGAAGTGCTGGGGTTCAGCCCTGGCAAGCCCTCGCACAAATTAAGCACTGCTTGCTTGTGCTGCAACCCCACTGTTCTTTCTGGTCATGGCTGCTTTCGCCCCATCTGTGCATAGCCCCGTACACGTAGTCTGGTTAAGACCTTCACCCACTATGACGTTATCAAAGATCTTGATTATTTTCTCACCAGCTTGGGTTGGGATTTCTTTGCAAAATAAAAGTTCTTTAGCTATTGTAACTGTTTTGATAAATCTCATATGACACAGAATCTGAGCCCTGTTGGCTATATTTAAGTATTTGGCACAGCAGCTTGATGAATTCAGACTCTTAACTTGCTCTGTCAACTGATCCTGGACATTTTCTGCAAGATCATCGGTACATCAATGGATGGTATTATTTGAGACAGGAATGGCTTTCATTGTCACTGCTGCTTGTTTCTCAATCACAATTCTACCCATATCTGTTGCTATTGGAAGTAGAAGGATATTGCCAATGGTATGTGCTTGTCTGCATTTTACAACTTGCATGGCCACCATGTAAGATGCTTTCAAAGGCTTTTTGAAGAATAGTTGCTTTGTTACACCTGGGTTTTTCTCGGTTTTCCTATTGTTTCCAAAGGAAAACATTGCAGCTCTTATTTACAAATTCTGGCATTTGGTTTCTAAACACCTCTGCAGTTTCCCTGTTCTCATAGTTTTATTTACTAACACAGACACGCTGTGGCTGAGGACTTTCTGCAGTAATATAGAGACCTGAAAATACAAACAAATTGTAACTATCGTATTGTCTACTTTTCTGTTTAACTTTATTAAAATAATCTTCTAGTATACGATAAGTAGTAGCCAATGTGGATTTGTTAAGAATAAATCATGCCAAACCGACCTAATTTCCTTCTTTGACAGAGTAATTAGCCTAGTGGACGGGGGGAAGCTGTAGATGTGACACTCTTGATTTTAGTAAGGTTTTTGACAAGGACCCACATGACATTCTCGTAAGCAAACAAGGGAATATGGCCTATATGAAGTTACTATAAGGTGGTTGAAAACCGATTGAAAGACTGTAGTAAGAGTAGTCATCAATGGTTTCCTGTCAAACTTGGGGGTCGGGGGGAGTAGGAGAGGGACATGTATGTAGTGGGGTCCTGGAAGGGTGTTTCATGAGTTTGGTACTAGTCAATATTTTCATTAATGACCTGGACAATAGAGTGGAGAGCATGTTTATAAAACCTGTGGATGACACCAAGTTGGGAGGGGTTCCTAGCACTTTGAAGGACAAGATTGGAATTCATAGTGACCATGACAAACTGGGGAATTGGTCTGAAATCAACAACATGAAATTCAATAAAGAGAAGTCCAAGGTACTACACTTAGGAAGGGGAAAATTAAATGCATCGCTACAAAATGAGGAGTGACTGGCTAGTCATTAGCACTGCAGAAAAGGATTTTTTTTTTTTTTTTTTTTTTGTGGATTACAAATTGAACATGAAAAGGCAATATCATTCTGTGGTGTATTAACAGGAGTGTTGTGTGTAAGACCCAGGATGCATTTGTTCTACTCTATTTGGTACTGGTGAGGCCTCAGCTGGGGAGTAGTATTTTCTATTCTGGGCACCGCACTTTTAAAGAAAGATGGAGACCAATTGGAGAGGGTCCAGAGAAGAGAAACACAAATGATTCAAATCTCTAGAAAATCTGTCTTGTGAGGAAAGGCTAAATGAACTGGGCATGCTTAGTCTTGGGAAAAGAAGATGGAGGGGGGACCTGATAAGTCTTCAAATATGTTAAAGGCTATTATAAAGAGGACAGTAACCAACTGTTTTCTACATCCACTGAAAGTAGGACAAGAAATAATTGGCTTAATCTGCAGCAAGGGAAATTTTAGGTTAGATATAAGTAAAAAATTTCTAACTATAGGGTAGTTAAGCCCTGGAACTAGCTTCCAAGGGAGGTTGTGGAATCCCATTCTCGGAGATTTTTAAGAACAGGCTAGACAAACAACATTCAGGGATAGTCTAGGTATACTTGATCATGGGTCATTACAGGGGGCTGGACTAACTGATCTCTCGGTTACCTTCCAGCCCTAAATTTCTATGATTCTATGATCTTCAGGCGAATGTTTGCTACATGTAGTTTAGAACTTGATAATCATTCAGTTATAATGCTGACACATATCTGTGTCTCCATCAGCCCTCTTTCCCTATCTGCTAGTGCTGCTGCTGCTGCCACCACCGGCACTGGGAGCCTCTCTTTGCCTTCTGCTCCAGCAGAGGGCCTTCAGCTGAGAGACTTCCTGACAAATGCTTCCTCCAGTGCGAAGTCTCTTGGCTGAAGGTCCCCTGCAGGAGCAGAGGGTACAGAGAGGTTTCTTGCCCAGGCAGCAGCAGCATAAGATGCAAAGTCATAGATAAGACACAGGTGATTTTTAAACCTAGTTTAATAGTCTCTTAATTAGGGGTGCAGAAACTCCCAAACCAGCATATTGATTCAGTTTTTGTTCCCGAACACTTGTGGCTTCCCCCAGGAGCCACAACTCATGGTTTGGGAAGCACTACTTTAAATGAACGTAATCGAGAAGTTCTCTTTGGTTCCATTTTTCTGCTCCTTTACTGCAGACTGGGTTCTGCCCTTTAGGTGATTGAAAGAAGTGGGGAGGGGCAAAGGCTGGGGGCCAGGAAAAGACTAGTGGAATTCAAAGGGCAATACTAGGAAAATTAGGACCTGTAATTCTTCACTATTGGTTAAGGTTAGATGATATTGTGATTAAAAATGCTTCAGCCCTTTCTACTCTACAGCTTCCACCAGTGCTATTAATTGAGAATTATGGGTCCCAATTTCCTAATGTAGATGTAGCCAGAGAGCCCTCAAATAATTGCTCATTTTTGGGACGAAGGCCTCATGTTAAGTGCCAGTAGTCTGAGGAGGGATATCTTAATATCTTGGGTGGGTGGGAATGGTGATACTGGAACAAAAAAGGATTTAAAGCATTATCCATTTTTACAGCCTGAAAAATTCTATAGGCATAGTATTTCTTTAATTATGAAGTGATAGCAATAAAAATGGATTTCTTATGAGTTCCAAACTAAGAAAAGATTGTCTCCCCAGCAGTTAAATGAATGACAGTTTTTTTTTTTTTTACGGCCTTATCCAAATGTATAAATGTGAAACTTTATCCAAGTAAACACCTTAGGGATCAAGAAACATGTCTAAAGTTTAATATTTATAGATTTGGTTTTGGAGTAAAACCATTTAAAATTGTGTGGTTTTGAAGTGAACACCTCAATCAGCCTAACTATAAAAGAGCTTTCATCCTATGATAATATAATTTCCAGAGGAACTTTATCTTGTGTATACTTTTCATTATGACAATAGGAATGCTAGTGACTTGAATACACAGTCAACAAATACTTAAATGAACAACAGAAAGTAATTACATTGCTAGAAATTGATAGGTTAGCATTATTCAGACCATAAAGTTGCATTACTGTATCCTCCTTCGCAGAATTGTAAATTAAACAAGTAAACAATAGTACAGTATTAGCTAAGAATGTTCTTCAAACAAGGTCTCTGGTTTAGAGATATACATCTATATATCCTAACACCTTTTACCTTAAAACAGTGGGTACTGAAAAACTAGTATTAGAGTAAGACAAAAAATGACTAGAAACATATTAAAGATAAAATGCAACAGTCTGGTGTAGAAGCCAGTTTTTACCAGAACTTTTTGACTGGGATTAATTGGCTTGTAAAGGTACTTCGCAGTTTGTAACAAATTTAATACCATAATATGTTTTAAATCTAAAATGCTGATAAAATAACTCATTTTAATGTGTTGATTTACAAACATAAGGCTGCTGATCTCTGTTATGCAAAATGGCTAGGCAACTAGGAACTTAAAAAGGTAGGTTTTTTTCCCTTCTTCCGCTGCCCACCACCACGTAGTAACTTGTGTAAGCTACAGTATTACGAAAAAGGCATCTATCTAGCACTTATAAAAATAAATGCACGCTGCAATCCTGAATTTTATAACTTTTTTGCTGTTTTTAAATAGCTTGTAAAAATGGGACGTCGTTCATCAGATACAGAAGAAGAAAACAGAAACAAAAGAAAAAAGAAACACCGTAGACGTTCATCTTCAAGTAGTTCTTCAGACAGTAGAACATACAGCCGTAAGAAATCAGGAAGGAAGTCAAGGTCAAGATCACGGTCTCGAGATCTCCAGTCCCGTTCACATTCTTATGAAAAAAGGTGAATTTATAATACTTTACTCAGCGTTAATTTTGTCTGTAGGTGGGGCACCTTCAGTTATGTAGGAAGGCTAAGAATATTTGAATACATTGCATGTTCTGGGTAATTGGCATGCAAAATCTGTCAAACATCTGTTTTGGGCTTTCCTAGCAAAATTATCTGAGTCTTGCATGATACTGTTCTTTTTCCACTTAGTTACAAACATTACTGCTGTGAATGTAAGTTTAAAAGTAACTTTTCTGTTTAAACAAACACCTGCCATCAGACCCCATCAGAATTTTAAACTCTGAATTTGGATTTTTTTTTTTTTGAGAGGTCTAATATTTTATGCACTGACTTCAACATAAGTAATTTCATTCAGCTAGTCATACACAACTATGTGTCTTTGTGCTGCTAGCTTAAAACAAAGTGATGGTAACCAGCCAAGAGTGTGATGGGAGGAGAGTAGACTTTTTAAATGGCAAGGTTTGAGATGAGTTTTACAATTAATATTTACACTTATTTTAAAGGGTAGTTTTCTACTATAATTTTTATCCTTTTGTGATGTGGGGAAAACATTCAGTAGCTTAGTCTGTCCTCAAGAAACAAACACTTCATGCCAATACCTTTACTAGCTTCTGCTTGATGTAAAACCTCTCCTTGCTGGGCATGATGACCAAGAAGGTGGTATCGAATCATAGAATATCAGGGTTGGAAGGGACCTCAGGAGGTCATCTAGTCCAACCCCCTGCTCAAAGCAGGACCAATCCCCAATTTTTGCCCCAGATCCCTAAATGGCCCGCTCAAGGATTGAACTCACAACCCTGGGTTTAGCAGGCCAATGCTCAAACCATTGAGCTATCCCTCCCCCCAAACTACTCCAGCAGCACCTAATCTCTTCAGAAATCCTGGATGCCTCTTAATCTGGTTTAAGATGGGCAGGGAACCAAGATTGTGCTTGTTGCACCAATGAAGCCCTGTTTTAGATGATGAAGGTGAGACTAGTCGAAGAATACTCAACTTGTACTGCTACATTTGACATAATTGATCAGAAGTTGCTGCTGAATCACTTAACATTTTATGACATGAGTAAACAAGTGCACTTGCCTAGTTTATTCTTTTCTAATCAGTGATAAGTCATGATGGGGAAGTCCCGCATTTCCCCATAAGCCTAGATATGTGGAATCCTTTAGGCCTAGTTCTTTTTTCTGCTCCTGCTTAGCATCTGCATAGAGCCCTTAGGGGACGTAGTAAGATGACATGAGCTTCGATGCCAAAAATATGCTGATGAGATGCAGCTTTATGAATCTCTTTCGTCTAGTGCAGACACGGATATCTCACAGATAAAACAGAGCTTGAGGGAGACTGGAGTCTGGATGAAGACCAGTGTACTTAAATTGAATCCAGAAAAGACCAAAGCGTTTGCTTTGAGGCTCTAGCTATCACTTTTGCCTCACTTTCTGTTTAGGGCATTTGCACCTGACAGTTAAGATGGTATTACACCTCAGGGACAGGGATGAATCGAGCATGACCCTTAAAAATCGAATAGCAGCAGTCAGTAAGAGAAGTAGGAAAGGTTGGAGAGGTCCTGGAGGCCAAATGTAGGCTGTTAGGTAAGAGATTAAAGTCCTGGATGGTAGTGTTCTCTGAAGTGCTTTCAGTTCCACGTGCATGGCCAGTTAGACAGGCAGAGCTGCAGGGTCTCTGTGCATGGATTAGACAATAGTGTTGGGAGGAAGGATTTAGGTTTATTAAGAACTGAGGAACCTTTTGGGAAAGGAGGAGCCTATACAAGAAGGATGGGCTCTACCTGAACCAAAACAGAACCAGATTGCTGGCATGTAAAATTAAAAAGATTGTAGAGGAGTTCTTAAACTAAGGGCTGGGGGAAAGTCGACAGGTGCATGGAAGCACATTCTGACAGACATTATCCATTAGAGGAGGATTTATTAAAGGAGATATGCTAGTAAAAAGCAGAGGATAGAAGTTGATGAAGTACAGGTAGAAGTTGATAGTTATGCAAGACACACCTTCACCGTAGCATTATTCAGAGAACCAGGATGGAAGGAAACTAAATAGCATGTTCAAAAGCAACAGCTCTTCAAATAGGACTAACTCTAATTTAAAATCTCTGCTGACTGCCCACTAAGCAGTCTTTGCTATGTTTTTTAATTTTTGTGCAGTAATAAATGGTTATCCTGATAGGTGCTCTGTAAATAACCTTGTATATTACCAAGATTCTCTTCTTGTGCTCGCTTCTTTTAAGCGTATGTGAGGTCATTGAGGGAAAAAGAGGTTGAGGTAATATGGGTTGTGATGTCTCCAGTAGGCAGAGAACACACACAGCTCTACATGGTCTGTATTTCATTGGATCCAGCTGTTTGTAGTTGATTGGTTGACACAATGTCTTGCTGGGTTTCAGATGAAGGTCAGCTGACTGTAACTCAACCAGAAAAGATTGTGGTTATGTGGATAAATTAGGAGAAGGGACTGGAAGAAATAGTGGTGATGTTAGCTGTTCGTATGGAGGTAGTCTGCCCTTGTTTATGGATCCATTTGGTTTCTTATTTGTAGGGATGTAATTCTGTCACCGTCGTCACAGCTCGTCAGAGAACCTGTGAATTTTGCCATTTATTTCAGCTCCATTGTGAAAGCTCACCACTGTACAGAACCATTTATATGGGCCCTGCTGCGGTGCATTAACAATTTGTTAGTTTGCTTTGATATAATCTTCTTTGTAATGGGACTAGATCAAAGTGAACTAACAAACTGTTAATGTGTGGCCGCTGATCAAAGCAAACGAACAAACTGTTAATGAGTGACAGTAGGATGTACATGAGCAGTTCATTACTTTGCTTTGATCAGTTATCTCCTCCCCTACCTTACTCCTTGCCTTCTGCTGTGCATCCTCCCCTACCACTAATTGCCGCCTCCTCCCTTATCAGTTAACCCCCACCTTCTGCCCCTGCCTCCTCCCTTACTCCTAACTCCCATTTTGCACCCACAACAGCATCTCTTCTACTTGCCGTTACCCCTTACACCATGTCTACTTTTCACCCTGCTTTTAAGCTGTTCAATACCCCAGAGCTCCCCTGCTCTACTCATGCCTACCCCTGTGTCAAACCCTTCTTTGTCCCCTCCTTCCATTGTAACTCATCCCCCACACTCCTCTCCCCAGTGCAGAGTTCCTAGATGGGGCAGGGTTGGGTCTTTCCCTTCCTCATTCCCGGGTCCCATGTGGTGACCATTGCCATTCTCGGTCTTCCTTCTCCCTTGTAGGTTCCCTGGTTCTTGACCTCCCACAGCCCACTCTCCTCTGAGCTTGCCCAATCTCTCTCCCCACCCTGTCATCAGAGGAGGAATGGTCAGGTTGGGATCTCCCATGGGTGGTTTGAACCAGTCTCCACCAAGCAACTGGATGAAGAGACTTTTCCCCAGAGAAGCACCTCGGAGCCTGGGATTCATCAGTGAAATGTTGAGCCTGGGCAACAGGCCTCAGTGAGGGGCTAGGACAAGAGATGGGTCAAAGATTGCAGGAATGGGAATTGAGGACTTGGGGATCTACCAAGGGGAAAGGAGGTAGATAACAGGAGCTGTCACCACAAGGGATCTGGGGCATGAGGGGGGGGCGAAGACCCAGCCCTGTCCCATCTAGGAGTTCTGCACTGGGGAGAAGGGTCAGCGGGGTGGGGTGGATGAGTCAAAGTGGAAGGGGGAACAGATGAGGGAGAGGCCCTCTCATATCCCACCACAATTTGAGCACTGATTAATGCGGGGTTCTCAAACTTCATTGCACCGCGACCCCCTTCTGATAACAAAAATTACTACAGAACCCCAGGAGGGGAAACCAAAGTCCCATTGCCCCTGGCTGGGGTGCCAAAGCCGAAGCCCAAGGGTTACAGCCCCAGGCAGGGGGCCTGTAAACTTAGCCCTGCTGCCCAGGGCTGAAGCCCTTGGGCTTGGGTTTTGGTCCAGGGCCCAAGCAAGTCTAAGCCAGACCTGGTGACCCCCGTAAAATAGGGTTGCGCCCCACTTTGGGGTCCTGACCCACAGTTTGAGAATCACTGGACTAATAGTTTGTTCGCTTTGATCTAATCCTGTTTTTAAGAGGTTGACATTGAATTCTTAACGCACAGCAGTTGCGTCCACAAGGTTGCAGTGACCATAACACAAAAGTATCTGTTTGTTTTTTATTGTGACTATGCTGTAAATTATGCATAATTTTACTGTGACAAAATCGAATCCCTATTCACTTGCTTCTCAATTTCCAGGTACAAGGTGTGGTGTTTGTTTTTTAGTATCCACACTTGGACAGGAAGTAACCTTTCTTCTTTTGGAAAGGTGCACGTCCACAGTGATACATGTCTCTGTCATCTAGAGAATGGATTATAGCAATGCTTCTATATGGGCTACATATTAATACTACTCGTATATCAACTAGTGCAGAATATGGTAGCTCATATTGAGGGGCTTAACAGTCACCAGGTTAATTGTGAGGCGGAGGGTCATCTGAATGAAGGGTTCTCTACTCTGACATTTGTTTCCCTTATGCAATCTCCAAAACAAGTCTCACCTCTTCTCCCAGGATTTGGATTGGGAAGGATGAGCATTTTAGTGGAGTTTGTAAGAGTTTTATGTTCTGAAATGTGGGATTTGTGAGGATCCTTGTTTTGGGGGTAGTTTCTATTTATTATTGCTTTTTCTAAGAGTTTTCCCATGTGTTAAACATGTGTACACATTATTGGAAAGATACATTTTTATAAACTGAAATAAATGACTGAAGTGAATTCTATCCTTCTCTACTCCATTCACCTCATTGAGGAGGAAACTTCAAGTTCTAATTGTGATGATAGAAACGATACTTTAAATTGCCCAATAATATTGTCAGGAAATGTAAATTCAAAAAGCATACATAAATGCAAAATTAAGGTTACCCATTACAAAAGTTAAGATAACATAAATGTATTAAGTTATGCATATAACAAGAACAAGATAGAAAATACTGCATAAAGGCAATGTGGCTGAAAAACTATGTGCAGTGTGGCTGTGGCAAACATAACTTTATCTGTCCTGAATTTTATTTTTACCATTGCAGCCTTAGTCCCCGATCCTGCAACATATTCCATGCAGTTGATCCTTAGACCTACATAGATCCTGCTATGGGATGTAGTCCTAAATGTGTGTTTAACTTTATATTTATACAGAGAGGCACAATCCAGTAAATTGGGCTTTGGACTATGTTCTGTTCCTGGCTTTGCCATTGACTTGTTGCATGACCTTGGGCACGTCACTTCACCTGTCCTCCCACTCTTTTGTCTATCTTGCCTACTTAGAGTGTAAGGTCTGTGGGGAAAGAACTGTCTCTTTACTATTTGTATGTACCATGCCTAGCACAATGGGACCCTGATCTCAGCTGGGGCCTCTAGGTGCTGTTGTAATAAAAATGAATAATAGATTATTTGAATGTCCCTTTTAAACTAACATTGATAGGTGTTTTTTAAAAGCAGGAGTGTGCTAATAACACATTGTTATTTCAGACGCAGACATCGATCCAGCAGTAGCTCTTCATATGGATCCAAAAGAAAACGCAGTCGTAGTCGATCAAGGGGCCGAGGAAAATCCTATAGGTCTCAGAGATCAAGATCAAAGAGTAGAACAAGAAGGTATGATTGTTTTCATTTTCTCCTGCCTTCCTTCTCCCCAGGAAAAAGTAATAATCAAATAGTCATGTTTTCAGTTTTTTAATTGATTTCCCCCGTACTTTTACTAAGACATACTATGTTACCATAGATTCCTTTTAAAGTATTAAATGATTTGTTGCTGATTGTTTCAAATGTTCTAAAAGTAAATTAATATTTTAGATTTCAAATGAAACATTCTAAAAACCTATTTTGATAAATAATTAGAATTTAGTTAAAATCTATGATTAAGCTATAGTATGTCATAGAGAGAGAATTCTAAGTAGTTGTTAAATCAGTGCTGGAAGCTAGATGATAGCTATCTGCTCTTTGAATATATGCTGCCTTGGCCATTTTTTTAAAACTGTAGACATAAGATAAATGCTTTTTAAGTTAATATAGTTGTGCTTTTTCTTGAAAAATTAAAAAAAAATGAAAATTATTTAATCAGTTTGTCATATAATTTCTTTTCAAAAGTCAGGTTTTTTTGTCAAATTAAGCTTCTAAAAACATCATCCTGGAGTACCAATAGCCTGTGAAATGCAATATAAAACATTTTAGAGAAACCAAACCTTTAAGACAAAAGGAAGGAACCTTCTAAAATCAATGTTAGTAAAGATGATGATTGCTTTTTTGAAAACTTCAAATAAAAGGGGAAATTCTTTTGGTTTGAGAGAGCTTTTCTTACAAAAGGGCTCTCTGCAGTATTATAAATAGAGCCTTATTCTTATTAATGAACAGTTTTTTCTCTGGGACTGCAGAATTCCATTTCTGGTCTTTCTCCCGTCTCACCATGTGAAATTAGCTTACTCTCCAGTGGTTATATCTTATACAAGCGATGTGTGTAGTGGTTATGTCTGGTGGACTCTCCCGGGTATCCTTAGTGTCCAGAGAGCTATGGAGTTTGGGATATGCTAGCCATCAAACTGGCATGTCATTTCAAATTCCCTGTAACTTAAAAATTCAAATTGGGGAACACTTAGGCCTTGTCTACACTACCGGGGTAAGTCGACCTAAGTTATGCTACTCCAGCTACGTGAATCGACGTAGCTTAGGTCGACTTACTGCAGCATCTACACTGCGCTGCTCTCATTTTGGTGGAGTACTGGAGTTGACTGGAGAGTGCTCTGCGGTTGATTTAGCGGGTCGTTGACCCCCTGCTGCATCGATCACAGCAGCGTCTGTCCCCGGTAAGTGTAGACATGGCCTTAGATGAGAAGATGAAGTACATACTGTGCATTTGGCTGGTCAGATGCAAAGGACAGCTAAAAAAGAGCCTTAGACTGGCTTAACTAGAACAATCTGAAAATTCCTTGCCTGTCCACAGATGGGTGGTTTTCTGTATTCCTGAACCAGGTAAATAGTGGCTTTATGTGAGGTCTCTGTGTATTATTGGCTTGTCATAGACCAGCCCTAATTGCTCTTCTTTTCTCTCCCATCCATGGTCCTCTCAAAAAGAGAGTGTTTATAGACTATGCAAATTTCTGATGTTTCATGTTCAGATGTATATAGAACTAAGATTTGCAGACATATGTGGTGTGGAAAGCTATAGCTTTTTTGGTAAATCTGTTTGTGACTAATAGGTGTTTTCGATAATAACAAGCAGAGTTGTTATTAAAAAGCTGACTATGTTCTAAAAGCCTATCCGTGTGTTAACTCTAGAAGTAGAAGATTTCAAAGAGTATTATAGCAATGTTTTAATTTTTTTTGTTAACTTTAAAAAAATAAGTTTCATACTCTTATTTCAATGTGTATCCTCTGAAAAATATGTTTATTATCAATGGCTATCAACGTCATTGTTTTAGTCACTCTCTATTGAATTTACTGGCCTATGTCCTGTTACTGAAGGATAACTACCAGACAGGTGAGGCATCCAATTCTGAATTTTTGAATAAAATATTTAAGTGATGTTTTACTTTTAAATATACCTGATTAGGAGAATTGTTTTCTAAATTTCTTTCACCATCATTGTTCGTACGTGCATTATAACTGTTGTCTGGATACTTGTTTCTTCGGAACATGTGTAGGAACATTTTGGTTATTTAAGCAGCTTGATTGGTTCTCCAAATGGACCTTGACAATAACCATGCAATCACAATAGCAGCTGTTGAACTCAATGGGAATACTTGTGCATAATTGTTTGCTGATTTGGCTCTAAGTTTACAAAAAATTGGGTTTAAAATAATTAAATGGCAAAAGCATAAGGTGCAAATGAAAGTATATTTAGTAAACCAGATATTGAATTTTAGGGAATAAAGGAGCTACACAGTAATTTACAGAGCTGAGGGTTTTAGTGTAATTAAATATAAATACCAGGTAATATTTAAATACTCAAAGTAAGACTAATAGACTAAATTATTTGAGCTTTTGGTAGTTAGTCCCATGGTACAAAGTGTTACTTATTTATGAAATATATGGTGTTTACAACAGTATAAATTTTACATAATTATGGAAGCATTGGTGTACAGTAGTTCACTTTTAATTACTAATCTCAAGCATATTTTTTTAAGTAAATAGGTACAAGAAGTATCCTAAACTGACAAGGGCATTTAGCACATTGAACGCTTACAAGTAAAGCTCATGAGGTCACACTTGCTGCTCCACTCTGATTTCCTAGTATGCACCATACTGTGATGTTACAGCTACCATTAAATGGATTAGGCTCATTTCTGGGGAGGAGTTATGTCAATTACTGGTTTTTTTGTTTGTTTTTTGTTTTTCCTTGCAAGGATTAAAAGTATATTCTAAATAAAATAGCAAAAAACATACAGAACCTTGTAAAACTTTGCAAGATTATTCAAAAACATAATTGACTTGACCCAGATAGCTGGACTCTGTTTGCTATGATAAGAGCTGAGTGGTCTGACTTCGTTGGGGTGTTTGAAATGAACAGAAGGTTATATTTAGAATCAGTTACAGTGCTTGCCTCTTTGTACCTACTTTATTTGGGGGCATTCAGCACTTAATTTTTTAAATAGTTACACAACAGCTTTAAAGCAGAATCTGCTGGCATTTCCATTATAAACTTAATTTTGGGGAAGTGTTTTAACTTAGCTTTTTTGTTTTTTCCTTGTGAAATTTGGTGTATACTATATATAATACAGTGTAGGATCATTTAGAGTCTGGGCTGTGATCATGAGTAGCCTGCTACTTACTGCTAATGGAGTTATGCTCGGGTGGTAATGGGGGTTGTGCTCTTGGTGCTTAAAGATTCAGGTTCAATCCCCAATAACAGCTTGTGGAGTTTGAATGCATATGTACATCCATGGGTCTACTCTTATGTTCTCTGGCTGAGTTGAAGGACTGCAGGATCTGGCCTTCTAATTACACAGTAAAGTTATTTTCTCATTCTGGATTTTGTACTCTGGATTTCCTCTGTTTCAAAGTTATAACAGTTATTTAAAATAATCAGCCAAGTTCTGTTTCAGTTAAGATGTGCTCAAATTAGCTAAATGATGAACAATCATACAGTATATTAATGGTAAGGTGAGTAGTAGAATTTTCTAACATTTTTTTAAAAAAGAAATTAGAAACTGCTAACAGTAGATACATACCAGGGATTTGCATCTCTTTTTATTCCTTTCTGATAGCTTGTTTCTTTCCCCACTCCTTTCTTTTTCTGTCACCAGTGCCTTTCTGCAGCTGCTGCTGTTTTGTGATTTTTTTTGTGACTAGAAAGCTGCTAGTAGCACCAGAGTTCTGTCAAGTCTTCCTTATTCATTGGTGCTAATGGTAGTTATAACAATGCAACATATTTCATACCCCAATGCTACTTTCCCATCTCAAAATCTGTCTAGTGCACCTGAAGTCCAGTGGCTTAGGGATTTGTAGTTCTGAGGTCATTGCTGAATAAGACTCCTCTGTGAGTATCTCATACAGCTACCATAATTCCAAAGCTGGCTGTCATTAACTTTTGTTCATGAGTCAATGTATATTTTACATCTGATTCAAAAACTAGATGCTGAAGGCTAAAGTCTATATTTATTTATAGAGAGCCTGTGATGCATGTGGTGCTTTTGATGTCAGATAAAGAACCTGATTTTACAATTGAAATAAACTGAATAAGGAATGCGGAAGAAGGGATCAATGCAAAAGCAAAGTGATTGAGCAGTTGTTTAGTACACCTTATCAGTTTCTTGTAGGTATATAGAGGCTGTCTGCACCACTTCCCACACTTGGAACAAAGTGTGGAGTTGTGAGTGGAAGAAGGAGAGCAAGGATTCTGCAAAGGTGAGGAGCGAAGTTGGCAAATCATAACCAAAGAACATTAGAAGCTGACATCAGAAATGTGTTGAAGGCTTCAATAAAAGAGAGAACCTTCTGGTTATGTAAGCATCTCGTATTCTAAGATGAATTTATGCACAGGATTTCTCATCAAAACAGAGCTAACTGCCATCTGGTGAGTTTTTATAGCAGTAACAAAAGGTGCATAAAGACAGTTGCTATTAGCTTAAAAATAACTCTTGTAGGCATGTCTGTTGATGTCCTGGTAGTGGAACATGGAGGACTGGAGTTAAAATGTCTTTAGTTTTCTGGGTTGGGAGTCTGAAGAGGCAGCTCGCCCAGCACTGTGTATTGCTCTTTGTGTTTTTTAGATGACTTCCCTCTCTACCTCCCATGTTCCTAACTAACACTTGGAGCAGTTCTGGTAAGAGTCACACTCACACCCCATCTCATTCCTGGAGCAAGTTGTTGCAATGTGGGGTCCGAGTGAGTTTAGAAAGGGGGTTGGGTGGGTGGGTATTAAACCACATCTGATTCAGAATATTAGACTTCCCTGTCTCCATTAATAAGTACATACATTCTCATGACAAGCTATGTTCATAAGGTGACCTGTTTGCTTTATAGTACCATATAAGCATCATGTGATATGACACTTGCTGTAACAAACCCTATTTTTTTGTTGAATAAGACAGCAACTAGGCTCATGAAATACATGTAACCTTTGTGCTTTGTTTCTTGAAAGGTTTATCCTGCATAGCCTCTTCTCTCTCAAATTTTTCGTACTTTGAGTGTGGGTACCACTTTTGAGCACTTGAGGAAGGAACATCTTTCCATGCTATTTTGTTATCCTCCATTTGAGTTCTTGAAAAGGAGATAGACACAATAACTGAGCACTGTGAGAAATGAATGTAATGTAATGAAGTGCGCAGGATTTTATGAGGTTTTTTTAATGGAAAATATTACCCATACAGTTCATCTCTAATTTTATTTTTTTTGATCATGTCAGTATTAAGTTTCTCCAGCTTCATACAGGTGTTGCTGAAATTTGGTAAAATTGTGTAATCCAGTCACTATGCACCAGGAGTCAAACCTGAGCTTTCATGACTACTTTATTTTCCTATTTTGACAGAGAACTTCAGGGTCTCGATGCACAGGAGAAGATGGTGTAAAGAGGAAGTATTTACATTTTGTAGGTATTAAGGATTTTTTTGGGAAAAGGGTGAGGGCTAGATCATAGAATTGTAGCACTGGATGGGACATCGAGAGGTCATCTAGTTCTAGTCCAGTCCCCTGCACTCATGGCAGGACTAAGTATTATTTAGGCTATATCTGACCTGTGTTTGTCTAACCTGCTCTTAAAAAATCTCCAATGATGGAGATTCTACAACCTCCCTAGGCAATTTATTCTAGTGCTTAACCACCTTGAGAGTTAGGAAGTTTTTCTAATGTCCAACCTAAACTGACCTTGCAGCTATTTAAGCCCATTGCTTCTTGTCCTATCCTCAGAGGTTAAGAAGAACAATTTTTCTCCCTCCTCCTTATAACAATCTTTTACGTACTTGAAAACTTATCTCCCCCCCCCCCCCCCCTTAGTCTTCTCTTCTCCAGAATAAACAAACCCAATTTTTTCAGTCTTCCCTCATAGGTCATGTTTTCTAGACCTTCAGTCATTTTTGTTGCTCTTCTCTAGACTTTCTCCAATATATCCACATCTTTCCTAAAATGTGGTGCCCAGAACTGAACACAATACTCCAATTGAGGCCTAATCAGAACGGAGTAGAGTGGAAGGATTACTTCTCGAGTCTTGCTTACTACACTTCTGCTAATACATCCCAGAACGATGTTTGCTTTTTTTTTTTTTTTTTTTTTTGGCAATAGTGTTACACTGTTGACTCATATTTAGCTTGTGATCCACTATGACCCCAATACCTCTTTCTGCAATACTCATTCCTAGGCAGTCATTTCCCATTTTGTATGTGTGCCATTAATTGTTCCTTCCTAAGTGGAGTACTTTACATTTGTCCTTATTGAATTTCATCCTGTTTACTTCAGACCATTTCTCCAGTTTGTCCCAATCGTTTTGAATTTTAATTCAGTCTTCCAACCTGTCCCAGCTTGGTATCATCCGCAAACTTTATAAGTGTACTCTCTATGCCATTATTTAAATCACTGATGAAAATATTGAACAGAACCGGACCCAGAACTGATCCCTGCAGGACCCCACTCGAGATGCCTCTCCAGCTTGACTGTGAACCACTGATAACTACTCTCTGGGAATGGTTTTCCAACCAGTTATGCACCCACCTTACAGGAGCTCCATCTAGGTTGTATTTCCCTAGTTTGCTTATGAGAAGGTCATGTGAGATAGTATCAAAAACCTTACTAAAGTCAAGATACACCAGATCATCTGCTTCCTCTCTATCCACAAGGCTCGTTACCCTGTCAAAGAAAGCTATTAGGCTGGTTTGACACAATTTGTTCTTGACAAATCCATGCTGACTGTTACTTATCACCCTATTGTCTTTTGGGTTTTCACAAATTGCTTAATTATTTGCTCCATTATCTTTCCGGGTACTGAAGTTGGCCTTATTTCCCATTTTGTAGATTGGCACTATATTTGCCCTTTTCCTGTCCTCTGGAATCTTTCTCATCTTCCATGACTTTTTGAAGATAATCACTAATGACTCAGATACCTCCTCAGTCAGCTCTTTGAGTATTCTAGGATGTATTTCATCGGGCCTTGGTGACTTGAAGACCTCTAACTTGTCTTCAAGGGATGGGCTCAGATTACTAGCACAGAAATTGAAAAGATTTTTGGAAAATTACTTAACTAAGAGCTGGACAGGACTTGAATTGGGCTGGTATGTTCCCATATTCTGTACTGCAGGGGATCTCAAATTTCATTGCACTGCGACCCCCTTCTGACAACAAAAATTACTAACACCCCAGAATGTGGGACCGAAGCCTGAGCTTCACGGCCCCATGCGGGGTTGGGGGAAGCAAAGTCCAAGGGCTTCAGCCCCAGGGAGGGAGTCTGTAACTTAACCCTGCTGCCCAGGGATGAAGGCCTCTGGCTTCGGTTCTGGGTGGTGGGGCTTTGGCTCTGGGCCCCGGGCCCCAGCAACTGTAAGCCAACCCTGGTGACACCATTAAAATGGGGTTGCGACCCACTTTGGGGTCCTGACCTACAGTTTGAGAACCGCTGCTGTACTGTTACCTCTCTGAGTCCACTGACATCTTGCTTTACCTCCTTCCCACAATGTCAGCTGTGAATGGCCACCGTGAATGGCCACTGCTCCTGAGCTACTGCAGGCAGCTGCTGCAGAACATGAGACAGCAGTGCGGAGCCAGTGCACAGCTTTCCAGTGGAGAAGAGAGAGCCATCTGGTGGTGATTACTGTTGCTCTTGTTGGCCAGGATTGAATACTGGGGCTTTTCTCCCGTTACCTTCTCCTACAGCCTATGCTGTCAGCTACTAAGAAGTCGAGGGAGAGGATTTGACTCCAGGACCCCTCTTTGCTACCTTGCTTCTTTCCCCTATTGTCTCCCTTTTCCCTGCCTTTCTCTTCCTCTTCCACCAAGAAATGGAGAGGGTAAAGAGAGATGAGATGGAGAGGGTCATGGTTAGGAAAGGAGAAGTAATGTGGTGCGAACAGGTCATGAGTAATGTTGTGGGTGGAGCTGGTGCTGTGGGCAGAGCCTGAGTGATTATCACCACCTACTCTTTTTCCAGTTTGATTCTGGAGCTGGAGGGAAGATAGTGGAGTGCTGAGGAGCACTCTAGTCCGACAAGAGCATGAGATACTTTTGTATTATAACACACACATCACTTATTTCCTAGTAAAGGATAGGACAGAAATTACAGTTGAACTTGAGGAAGGGCAGGTTGGGATCAGAGTTAAATTCAGGAAAAGTAATGGGATGTCAGATAAAGAATGAAATAAAAATGGAAGAGGACCTTGACATATTGAACATTACTGAAAAATGGTGCAGTGACCAAAGACAAATGGGACCTGGCTATAAACTCCACAGGAAGGACAGATTAGGCCAAAAAGACTGAGTGGTTGTACTATATATAAGAGAGAGCTTTGACTCTAATGAGGCAGCACTGAACATAGCCACTGGGGATGAGGGAATGGCTATTAGAAAAAAGTGAAAGCTTCAAAACTACTACTTAACCACCAAAGTGCTAATTTGTCCTTTAATAGCAGCTGTTACAGACATTAAGTTATTTCTACTCACTCCATATTGTGAAGTAGGACCTGTTTAGTACTCACTTTTTTTTTTTTTTTAAAGTAGAATGGTAGTTAAAAGTGGCTTTGGAACCAAAACTGCTGCTGAAAGGGCATCGGGGCTTCTGGAGAAGAGAGGAAGTTCCACGTAGTCCAGAAAACCTTTTATATATGAAACAAAGCAAAAAAAATCTTAAAAGAAAGTTAGACAAGAAATACTCTTAACAGGAGTACACATTTTCCATTTTCACACAGTTAGTGTGTGGAACTCATTGCCACAAGACATAACGGAGGAAACAAATATTGAATATTCTAATAGTAGTAAACTGCCAGAACGTGCATTACCTTTTGATGCACTTTTTCAGTGGCTGAAGGCATGAAGCTGAAAATGTACTCAAGGCATATGTATAATAGCTTACTAATGTGTTCCCTAGCATGGCTTATTGTTGTTCATCAAACGTTACAACTGAGCAACACAAGGATTAATGATCCTTAGAATAAGTGTTCTGTATCCATTTTGCTCACAATCTCTGTTTGGTGGTTTAAGTACTGATATCAAGGACTTGAACCTGGGTCTCCTCTGTGGTAGACATAGCTTCTCAAACTGTTCCAAAATAAATATAATACTTGGTCAGTAAGTTGAGGCATCTCTCATCTTTTCATTAACAATATTCAAAACCCTCTCAGATATTTCAAGTTTTGATTAAAAGCCAACAAAATGAACAAATGTGACACAAGCAGCGCAGTTATATTAGAACATTAAAGTTCACACTATCCTTTATTTTTTGACCTATTGCTTGTGAAAGGTGGTACACTGACAAACATAAGAGCTGCAATATATTTAATCATTGAATAGATACAGCTTGGGATGTGGCAAGGAAAGCACGAGCTTTCCTAGACCACTGTGTGTCATCCATTTGCCAGTCTACCTCTCCTTTGATCAGGAGGAATCACCTTCAAGGGTGAGCAGTTGTAGTGATTTTTCCACTGGGAAGTGGACTGAGACCACAAACCTCATTTCATATTGGAGACTGAAGAGCCGTTAACTGTTTCAGTTCTCACTTACCTGGCCTGGATTTGAAACAGTGATATAGAGTCTGTAAGCTGTATCTCATTAGCTCATTATCAGTCTTTTCTTTTCTCTCCCCAGCCTCCAACAACATTAGAGTACTTTGTGCTCTCAAATTAATGAGCATGTCAGTGAAAGTATGGCCAGAATAACATGTTTTTTGTAATATTTCTAACACGAGTTTTGTAAGGGTTAATAATAAATGATGTACAGAGCTTTGAACATGTAAAGCACTTGAAGTATCAAGTACAGTATTCTCAAAATAATTGTAAAGTTAAATCCTGTTTCAGTTATTTTTAATATTTTGAGTAGGTATTATGTTTTTCTATCCTAAATGGATTTTTCTTACTTTATCTCAGAACATAAGAAAATATGTGCATATTGCAATTATTTATTTTATGTCAGATGCATCTTAAGAGTCAGAAGTAAGGCTGACAAGCAATGCTATAAATTTAAAACTGTCCTACAGCAAGGTAGTATGATGCAAATATGAATTAATAAGATCACAAACTGAATTTCAGCAAAACAACCATGATTTACATTAAATTAGGAAATTTAAAACCGATTTAGTTTGTTTTACTGAGCATTTGCTTAATAACATTTTGCCTTCTTGCAATCTTTTTAAAGACAATAATGCGTCTGTGAAATGCAGGCACATCCTCAGTAGAAAAATTGAAAGCAACAGCTCACTTTCTGAAACCACACATATAGTGATAGAAAGAAATATTTCAGCTCTACAAAATTTAATAAATCATCCCATTTCCTAATTTGATCATATTAGATGCTGATATGGAAGAAGCATTTCAAATACCATCTCCTCATTAATATACATCAGTCTGGGGAATAGAATGGAATACTTATGCAGAGATGTCACAGTTACTGTTTCTTAGTTTACTAAGTGGAACAGGTTGATGTGATACTGGGTGCTATTTGTCAATGTCTTGTTAAAATGGTTTGGGTCGAGTTATGGAGTCCAGAAAGACGGCAGCTGATAAATCAAAAGTGGATTGAGTGGACAGGAGGCAGTGATTGATACTGTGACAGGATATGAAGAAAGGAATCTTGATACAAGCATGCATGATATTGAATATGAGAAGGAAAATGGCCCTGTAGTATGGATATTATTCAGGGGAATGAGAATAATAATATCAGCTTGAAATTACTGCTGGGTGAATATTAGGATAGTTCTTATTAGAGTATTATGCTTCTCTAGGATGGAGGAACTAAAATATGTATCATTTATATGTGCATAGAGTATTAACCTATGTCTTGAGTTTATTACAATTGTTTTTCCAGGTTAATAGAAAATAACTGGTTTTTCTTATACATCAAATCTCCTAATTTAAATCTTTGAATTCATAGGGCTTTAAACAGAGTAAAACAAAGGATACTAAACCTTATTCCTTGATTTCATGCAATCCAGTGATTATAGAGTACTGTACTGTAATTGTGTTTAAATCTGTGAGTTGGTTTTTATTGTCTGCCAAGCATTTTTGGCTTCTACTGTTACCTGAAATTGAAAGCTGCTGTCATGAAATATTTTTGAATTCAGTTCAGTTTTTAGGTACTTCGACAATTACAGATCTATGTACCTAATAGATGAGACCTTCTAGAAATGATCAAGGTTGGTAATGTTGGTGTTTCTGGATTACCAATGAAAATATTTTCTGCCCAGGACTTTTATTTGAAAATACTTTACACTTTGATTACAAATTTTCCTCTTTAACTGATTTAATGTTGAAACGAGTGCATGCTATTGTAAGCAGGTGGAAAGGAAACTACTTGCTGTGGATAGTTTCAGAAAATTGTCATTTATTTTTAGGTTAAAAACAAGATGGATGTTGATTGAACTTTCTGCTGTCCTGGCATTGTAAACTAGAATTAATTCAAGGTCAACCCTGATTTGTCAGAATTCTTTTTAGTTTAGAACGTTTGGATCCTGAAAGGATGTGGTCTCCTTATTATGCAAAGAAGTACAATGTGAAAAAGGTCAAGGAATTAAAAATACTAAATTGTGGAGAACTCCACCCACGCAGTATACTGGCTATTCAGGTATGCAAGATAGCACTAGGTTTAGGGGATAATCTTTAAAATGCATTGCCAGAATTATGAGTCACATAAAGTAAGATGTTACTGCTAGAATTACCAGAAAGTGTGTTTGTTTTGTTTTAAGCACTACTTTTGAAAACTCTCTACTGCTTCAAACACAAGTAAAGGGCTTCATCCTGCTCCCACTGAAGTCATTGGAAGTCTTGCTGTTGACTGAGCAAGATCAAGCCCATCTTTTCTTTCAAACATTTATTAATAGCCAATGCAAACAATAATAGTACAGCACTTTATTACAGATCTTAGGCTTTTTGGAAAATAAAATCCCCTTCAAGATTCCATTGCTTAAAATGTTCCATCGTCTTATGCACAAATACTTATGTCTTTTTTTAGAGAATGATTTGATTTTCCTTAAGTAAAGATTCTGAACCATCAGCTAAGTATGCAATGATACCACTAACAGAAAATGTGAATGAAAAACTTTTAAGATGACCTATATGGCAGTACTGTCAAGTAGCCTGAGCAGACTCTGTTGATACTGTGTTTTGCCTTTTATTGTTATACCATTCCTTTCTATCTGCTGTCTGCAGACAGTCTGGGTCATTTTATGTGTGTTTGTGGTGGAAGTGCAGTGGATGTGGGATAAAGGTTTTAGTGGCATGAATTGGGGCATTAAACAAAAGCACTGAAACAGCAATGCAGTCATCCCAAATCCATGCCATTAAAACCTACCACGCTATTATGTATTTTGGTCATGCCACATGCATTTAACAGAAGAGCACTAATTTTTTTGGTGGTAGTTATTCTGTCTTTCCACTTGTAAAGCCAAACTGCCTAGATACCACAAGGGCAACTGAGAAGACTTTGGAGGGAACATAAGAACTGTCATACTGAATCAGACCAGTGGTTGGTCTTGACAATTGGAAAAATGGGTCTTGACTTTAAATTGATGTAAAACAACTGTTTCGTCTCGTGATATTGAACCTCAAAGATATCACTGGTCTAGAAATGAATATTGCTCATCCTGCATATCATCTGTGATTATTTTTTTTTTTTTTGATGGGAAAGTAGAAAATGTCTCTGGAGAGTTAATTGTCCTTTTATAACAAAGCATCTATCTGAAAGTTGCTCCGTGGCTCGGACTGATGTTACTTCTGGTAGAGATGTATTAGTGAACAAAGTGCTGGTGAGGTGGCTAGAAGCGCATTATAAATGCGCTTTATCATAAAACAGCATAATATCAGGCTCTGCAGTTGTTTACATAGTTACCATGATGTATATGCCTGTAAATATGTATTTAATCTCAGTGTCTAAATATTTGAAGTATTTGTTTTGGTTGTGTAAGTAACTAAAGCTCTGCAAAACATCAGTGATCTCTTCAGATGAATCCTTTTTTACACAAGATAGCTATTTGAGTAGATACACTGCATGACAAGTAGAGATGGTGAAAACATTTCCAGCAAACTATTTTTCAATGGAAAATGCCTCTTCAATTAAAACTAAAAGGTATGTGGGTGTGGGAAAATTCAGTTTGGTTGAAATTTATTTTTTCACAAAAAATTGGAAGTCAAAAAATTTCAAGACATTTTTGTTTTGATTTTGGTGAAGGGTGGAATGTTTTTTCTCTTTTGCTCATTTTATTTGTTTTCTGTACTAGAAAAAAGCAAATGGTTTTCCCATTGAAATGAATGCAAAACTTTAATGCAAAACAAACAATTAGTTTTGTTTTAAATTTTCCACTATTTTAAGTTCTTCTGACATTTTCCCTGAAATATACTTGCCTTGTTTTGACCAGCTCTAAATATAAAAAAAAGCCTATGTAAGTATCAAGCTGTAGTAATAGCCTCCCAACAGCTTTTAAAAATCCTGGTAGCAGCATGCTAGCAGAAACTTACATTTCAGATCCATAATATCAGATGTCAGAAGGTCATTTTGATTTCCTTCCAGTCAGTTAAAAATAACTTGATCTTTAGAAGTTCATTTTAAAATTAACTGCTTTGTGTTCTATCTGTTTTTTAGGCTGCTATATTTATACACAATATATGGAAGCCTGATGTTAATATACCATTCTTTTAATAACTACATTGGTATTCTACTAAATGTAATTTTATTAAATTTGCAAATGAGCAACGGTAGTCCTGCAGCATGAAAATGTGTATGTTTAAGAACAGCGATGTAACAATCCAGTTTTTTTGGTCTTCAGTAACATCAAGAAGTTCTTGGCATTTATTGGATGCTGGAAATGAATCTGAAGAATAAAGCAATACACAGCACAAAATCTTGTTGTATGTGCTAGGCCCTTTCCAAATATCGGAAGACACAGTACTGACCTCAAAGTGCTCACAATCTAAAACAAGCAACAAAGGAAGTTGTAGCAGAGAGGAATAAAACAAATTTAACTGATTATTTAAAACTTTATCACAAACTGCTTCTACCTATCCATTATTAATTGGCAGTTGCTTGTACACATCATGCTAGAAATTGTTTTTTGAAGGGATTTGAAGGAGTAGAGGAGGTAGTGCCCTTGTGGGTTAGTTCAGGGAGGGGGGTTAAAAAAAGGGAGGATTATTGTGAGAGAAGTGGTTAAATTAGGAGAGGAGGGTTGGAGGAGATTGAGGCTGCTATTAACCTCAGAGCAGAAGGCTGATGCAAAAAGAGATAATGGTGGATAATTGAGGAGGAGCAGAATTGTGAAGAGCCTAGAAGGTAGGGACAAGGAGCTTGAATCTGGTGCTGTGGAACATGAGGCGCCAATGGGGAGATTCGAGGGGAGAGGTGTGTATATATGACATGGTCAGAGTAATAGGCAAGGAAGATTACTTTAGTGAAAGTTTTTTGCATGGGATTGGAGAGAATTGATGCAAGCGTTGGGGTGGTGGTGTCCAGAATAGAGGAGTAAACAAGATAAGAGTGTGACAGACTATACCTCATGTTCAAAAAGCAGGCCCCAAACAGTTTTTCAGAGACAAAGACACACTCCCCCACCACGGCAGGTATCAGCATCATTGGATGAACTTTCATGGACTATCACCTAGGTAAGTGGCCATTCTTTGTCAGGAGGAAGGGTGTGAGTGAGAACTTTACACATTGACAATGGAAGAGCTGGGAGTTTCCGTGTAAACAGTCTGGCTGTTGCCTGAACCCCAGTTGGAGGTAATCCTTGAAGAGGGGAGAAGGGTATAAGTGAGAAACAGAGGCTCCCAAATCACCTCCCTCCCCTCATCTCTACTCACAGCAGCTACAACACTTGAAAGACAAAGGGAGCATTGTAGAACTGGGAGAGGGGTCCTGGTTGGGAGGCCTTTCAGCTAGTACAGACTGCTGCAAGCATATGATGAGAGAAAACCTTTGCTTTGAATCTATTTAGCTTGTTAAGTTAGGTATTGGTTTGCATATAATCTTTTATTTTCTTTGCAACCAATTCTGAGTTTATGCCTCATTACTTGTAGTCACTAATCTTTCTTTCTGTAGTTAATAAATTTGTTTTTTTGTTCTGTTTAAACCAGTGTGTGTTTGTATTGCTGTGTTTGGGAACCTCCACTTGAGAAGATAACAAGGTCTGGTCATATTTTCCACTGATGAAATGACTGACTTTCTGTGAGCTTGTATTATCTAGGAGGGTGCTAGGGAGTACAAGAGGCACATTTCTAAGGGAAGATCTGGGACTGGGAGTTTGCTGGTGTTGCCCTGTAGGTAGTTCATGAGTGGCTGGCCAGAGCATTTACGTCATTCAGCTGGGAGTGATTTTGCATGCTAGAGATTGTGTGTGAGCAGGACCAGGAGTGATTTGTTCTCACAGCAAAGCAGTATAAAAGGCAACCCAGGTTGGAGGTTTAAGGGGACACAGCTGTTCAGCAGTTCAGATTGTACCCTGGATAATGTCATGAAGAGATGAGGGCCTAGGTGAAAATCTTAGCTTTGTGGACAGAAAGAAAAAAGGTGGAACCTGGTAATGTGCGGAGGGAGAAAGCAAGATTTTTAACATAACTTGGATGTATGGGTCACAGTGAGGGGCAGAGTTATAGTGGAAGCCCAGATTATGAGAGAGAATGTTATAGATAGTACAGTGATGTCAAAAGTGACAGGCGAATGGGAGGCATAGGGAGAGCTGGGGAGGAAAGATAAGTATTTCAGTTTTGGCCATACTAAAGACATGAGGAAGAGATGGAGAGACAGGCTGAGATGTGGGATTGAGTGGGAAGAGACAGGTCAGGACTAGAAAGACAGGTTTGTAAGTAATCAGCATAAAGATGGTAGTTTGAAATTGTGAGAGTGGAGGAGCTCACCCAAGGAAAAGTGGATGGACTGAAGAGTATTCGAAGGATTGAGTCCTGTAGGTGGAGATTGGAGAAGTGGAGGAGGACTTCCCCAAGGGGAGACTGACTTGAATAGTCAGAGCAGAAGGAGAAGGACCAGGACAAGACAACTGTGGAAAACAGAGGTGAATGGTTGGCCACAGTTCTTCTAAAAGTTTTCTCTAAGTGCTTCTTTGACACCATTGCCTAATGGAAATGAATCTGGGCATTTTCCAAAGAGAGACTGATAGAAGTCTTAGGTAAGATCAAGCAGTGTTGCTTTATTTAAATATTTCGTAGAACACTTGTCCCCTCTTTTTTATTGTTTGACTTGCTTTAACTGCTGGATTTGTGCTTTGAAAATTGTGATTTACTGATTCAGATTCTCCTTTATATTTTTTTTAAACTCTGCTTTCTAGATAGTTTAACACTGTCACATATCGTTAACTATGCAGAGCCACATAATAAGGGACCCGAATAAACATTGTCTTTGTGCAGGTGGAGGATGGAATGGATGGAATATAAGATTACAAAGCTTGGTTAGGTACTTCAAAACATACGTATTTAAGTAAAGTACTTGAGGACATTTTACGTTCCACTTCAAATACAGAACTGTGGGCAGGGGAGAAGCTGGTTGAATTCACATTATTGAACTTGTTCGTGGAGCCTTACATCGTTTGTAGATGGTAAGGTCAGACCATGTTTTGTTCTGTTTCCATCAATAAACTAACAACATGTAATATTTCTCTTTTGGACTTGGCAGTTGCATTAGAGTTACATTACTAATAGGCTCTTTCTTAAAAAAAAAAACAAAACAAAACAAAAAACTTTTTAGCTATCATCATTGAGTCCCTCAAAGGAAATAAAAAAAACTTTGTGTGAATGCAGTGAAACAATAAAGAGGTGAATCAAAAGCTTACACAATATCCTTGAGCAATAATCCACCAATGAGGATATTACCAAGATCTAATTGACCGCTTTGGGAAATTAAACTTCGTAAGGCAAAGCCGAGGGCTCTTAAGTTATCAATAAGGCCAGATAGCTGCTAGTGACAGCTGCTTTGATGCCTTTCATTGATATAAAAAAGCTAAATCATATGAATGCATAAGTGCTGTTTGGTTATTGCAGAGTTCTGCTAAGTAATGATTCTAATTGTATTTTTAATTTTATCAGCACTCCAGGTGCCATATTTAAAGAATGAGGTTTAAGCATAACTTCATATATGTCTAATGTGACATTTGTTTGCAGAATTTTTATGATGTTTCATCTGGAGAAAGCAGTTGGAAAACCAGAAAAAAAAAATTGAACTAGACTTTTTTTGTGGAGAGTTGCTTCATTAATTTGAAGCATCCAGTGTACCACCCACTTCATTCTAGGATGACTTTGTCCTTTTGAACCTTTTTTTATGTCCCTCCCTTTCAGTAATTTGACCACCATCATGCTCATATCTTTAATAATGAAGGTAGGAAGTACACTTTTAGGTAATTGTTATGAAGGCGGCTCCACAGATCAACATAAAACAGGTGTTTTAAACATGCATAGGTAATAACAAGATAATCATTTATCTCAAATACCTAATTTCCATTAGCCCAGGGAGTGGGATTATCTATACATTTGAGTCTCTAGAATGGTGATATTATCCCATGCCAACTTAAAACTTTTTAAAAAGTATAATTTATCCTTAAAACTAAAAAAGATAATGAATGATTGGATTCAGTTTCAGAATTTATTTTTGTACCACCACTTCTTCTCATTTTCTTTTCTCTCATTTTGTCTTTGTTGCTCTCATTTGTTGCTTCATACCTAATATTAAGTTTGTGTTTGTTGGCGTTATTGTAATACTGTTACTGATACAGATATAATTGAGGCATCAGTAGCAACTCCATAGATGATGTTGCTTTGGGATTTGTGCTTAAAGCAAGACTAAATTCCCTTTATTTCACACAAATGGCTTTAATTTATTTTCCAAATGAGGGAAAGGACAATAGCTCTTCAAAGGACAATTTTAAATTTTTAAAAATTTGTTGGTAAAATATTCATTAACTTCTGCTGAGAAAACACTTCAGAATGTTTTCTTTCTTAAATTTTCTATTGGTTTCCTCTCATTTCTTCTGGTTTCGCTAACTCCAAACTTCACCCCTATGCACACAAAGTAATAATATCTCATGAAATAGGTCACCTATGAAATTTTAAAATTAAAAACAGTTATTTTCCTTATTTAGGGTAACCTAATTAATTTTTTGCCAGGATTATCTGATGGGACTGCTCAATTCTCTCAGGCTTCTAATTTCAAGTACTACCAATCTGCCTCATTGATTCTCTAGCTGTGCTTTGCGCATGCTTCTGGTGAGCGAAGGAGACAGGCTGGAGAGTAAGGAATGAACTTTGTCAGAGAAAGGAGACTCTGGGGGCCCTGGAGGAGAGCTGGGAAGTAGAGGCAGGCAGAATTGGCATGGTATGAAGGGTTAAGAAGTAGGGGTGTGTGTGTGAGAGAGAGAGACACACACACACACACGGTGGGGAGGGGGAGTATAGAGGAAGGGTGAAACTGCCAGGGCTCTAGGAGTGGCTTCTGCTAAGGCATCTGTGTTTGAAGGGTTCTCCTGGTGCTGATGCCTTAGCTCTCGTGCACACCAAGGCAGCCATAGTGAGGAAGCCGTGTACATGCATGTACCATACCATTACTTTGTCAGGGGGCTCCCATGGCACTGCTGCATTGGTGAAATGGGGAACTGAGGAAGCCCTTCATGCTCTGCTGCCTTAGTGCCCAGGCACTGAGCTTTCCCACACCCTATGCTGTCTGCAAAGGTCTTTCCCACCCAGACCTTTGACTCTCTCTTGTGCCTTTACATCCCTGCTAAAGTCTGGTCTTCCTCCATCCCCCAAAACATTAATTTGCTGTAGCCTGACTAACCTGCAAGCCAGCCCACAGTGCTGTTGATGCAGCTGAGTAAGGGAGATGAGTATGGATGTGGAGAGAGGAGGAATGGGAATTAGGGGTTAGTATGGTTGTGATGGGGCCTGTGTGTGTGTGTGAGTGTAAAAGCACATTGTGCAGATGGCCAGCGGTTGTGATGGTGAGCCTCGTTCCTTGGTACTTAGGCATCATTGCATGAATGGGCCTTCCACAGTGCTGCTGTCTTAGTGGGCTGGGGAGTTGAGGCAGCACCAACAAGGGAGCCTTTTAAGTACTCATGACTCTGTGGTGAGACACAGGTTTTCCTTCAACCCAACTCAAGCTGTACAGCACAGTCCCTCTTGAAGCCGCAACCCACAGGTAATATCCTCTTACCCACAGCCCTCCCTACTCTTCCTTTTGGTTCCTCTGGTATGCCATGGTATCAGTACTGCAGGGACTCGAGAATGAGAAGTAATGTAGAGGGGCAGGAATTAGTAGGATTATATGGGGGAGATATTTACAATGCATCAAATTATTAATATCTTCTATCAGACTGTTAGGAGACAACTAAAGCTTGATAAACCATTGTAGTGTCAGTCTCTGTACAGGGGGATTTACAAACTGACTATAATTAAACACACATTAAAAACTCACTAATTCACATGAATGATAGAGAGATCACATTGTTCGCTCGTTTGCAATGAAATTGGAAACGTAACTAGGATGATACATTGCCAAATATATTCACAAATTTTGATGATTGTAGTTCACTTTTGGTTATTGATATACTAATAAATATTCTGCACTGTAGATATGTGATAATTTTCTTTTAACATATTTTTTTTGGAATACAAAGGTGGCACACTCACTTGGGAGTCAGGAGGTGCCCAAGATAAGGTTGCTCATTACAACCTTTCATTCAGCCCCTTTTTGTGTTGTGTTATGAGCTAGTCTTTAATGATCAGTTACTATTTTTTCTACAGAACTTCCATTTCATTTAGTTTAAGCATTGACACCAGACTGCTTAGCTTAGTTAGTTTTCTCTGAACAGTTCTCATGTGTCAGCTCAGTGCTTTTTTTGTTTGGTTGTGTGATGGGTGGTTACAACTGGCTATATGATGTATAGTTTGGTTCTAAACATCTTAGCTTCTTTACATAGATTTTTGTGGAATAAATTCACTTTTTCCATGCAAAGGTAGAGTATTCATGCTTTGTTAATGCAATTCAGAAGGGATTGAGGGGAATGGAATTCCTCTCCCGACCTGTGGGCAGAGAGTAGGATTTAGACAGTGGGCTTCAGAGCAAGTCTTCTGAAGCTGCTACTCTACTCTACTCTATAAACTGGACTAGCAGCCAGTGCTACATTGCAGTTCCAAATGGGGTGATATGGCCATCCCAATTCTTCTCTAAGCATGGCCTGTTCAGGCCTGGAGCACAGCCCTCTTCTGCAATATATAGTACAGTAGACTGCTGTTTGGCTGTCCTGCCCATGCTCTCTCTCCAGACAGCCTCGAATGCAAGGCACAGGTAGGTGTAAAGGACCGTTCATACAAACAAATGTTATCCGATATGAATAAATTGCACCTTTGATCCTGTGCAGTCAGCCACCAATGTTTGTCTGGATTAAGCCTTCTTTATTTTTCACCAAAGGCATGGATTGATGTTTAGATTTAACTATGCATAAGGGGGCAAGGGTGACTGATTTTGTGGACACTCTTTATTGGGACCTGAAAGACCGCCTTCAAATGAAGAAACACATCTTTAGGCTAGAAGGGAATTTTCTGTTGTACTGTAGGTAATGTTTCCATACTTTGTAACAGAAGAATTGCGTGTCTACCAATACTTTTTCAATATCTCCAGATGTGTTCATTTCTGTGATCTTATTTCATGATTTTTTTCTGTAATTTGCAAATCTGCTTTTATTTAAGACAACCTGCCTTCAATCTAAGGTGCTGTTAATTAGACAGCCAGTGATTCGCATAATCCGAATCTGACCTCTGACTTTAGGGAATACCCACTTCTGAGTCTGTAACACCTTGAATGATCTTGAGTGAAGGGATTATGTTCTTTTCCTCCTTTGCTTTCACAATCAATGCTGAGATGGCGTGGGCTAGTATGGGCATGAGGAATGCTGACTGAAAGGTACTATGTATAATTAAAGTATAAATTGTGTAAATTATCTAAAAAGCATTTTTATTAATGGAACTAATGGTGTATTGAAGGCAGGTGTTTCTTTGTATTGCAACACATGTGGAATGAAAATATTGAATGTTACAGCCTTGATAATGAGGAGGACTTGTGGCACCTTAGAGACTAACAAATTTGTTAGTCTCTAAGGTGCCACAAGTCCTCCTTTTCTTTTTGCGGATACAGACTAACATGGCTGCTACTCTGAAACCAGCCGTGATAATGTAAAGAATTACCTGGATCTGTACTTTATACGGGAAGAGAGAAACTATGTTCTAATAAATGTGTGGCCATTTAAAGACTTCTTTGTTAGTATGCTGCACACCATAACTGCATGACAGTTCATAGGTATGGCTGGAGCAGAGCTCTGATTTTCTTGCTCCAAAAAGGACAGGCCTCTAACACTTGAATTAAAAGTGAATTAGTGATGTAGAGATGAAGCCACACAGTTGAGCAGTTCTGAATCCCTCTAGCAGGGGACAGTAGTACAAATGAACTCTAGTCTTTCATTTCTTAATCCTTCATTATGTTCATCTGTATACATCAGTAATGAATGTTTGCTAAGACTTTTAATGCAATTTAAAAAACCCCAACCCTTTTCATATTGGATTGTTAAAACCCATTTTCCTCCTATGGGCACTAAATTCTGGGTCTAATCTATTTGATAAGTCCCTTTATCAGCAAATTTGAAGCAAAATCTAATTTTTTGTCATAATTTTCTTCCTTTTCCTGACATCTGTGTGCAAAGTTCATGTAAATCTACTGTATCTCTCAACTTTTTGCCGTTTCTAAAAGAAAATCTGTATCAACAATGACGCACTGATGAGGACCCTATACAAAGTGTGCATGTATAAATTTACTGTGCAGTATGATCATGTAAGGGTTGGGATGGGGAATCCGTATGGAAACAGATTTCGGTTTAAGTGTTGGTTATAAATAGTAAATACTACTTTAAATCACGAAGTACTTGGTTGTATTTTCTTGAACTAGAGCAGGACAGTGTATCCTTAAAGACAAAGCAATAGAGCATCTTTTTAGTTTATTCATGTCTGGGCTGTAAATGAGGGAATATTCCCTCAATTAGTTTCCAGTTGATATGTTTACTAATTAAAAAAAATAAAATCTCATATCTATTTTTTAACATTGACATTTATGCTATGAATATAAACTCAAGGAAGACTGTTTTTTAATTGCATCTTGTGAATAAGGAAACAGTAATACAGAACTGGTAATCAAAGACCTTTTTTTTTGTGTAACAGAAGAAAAGACAATATGGTATGGTATTGCAATATAATGTTGTCGTTTAATGTGGGCTTTTACCTGTCCCTGGAGATTTCTAAAAGGCCAAGTGAAAGACTGAAAGGAGAGAAGTGGACTCAACAGGGCCCTCATGTTATATGTTTAAATGGTTATAGAAACAATCTTGGAATATTTAACCCACAGTCAAACCACCTATATGATGCTGACAGATATTTCAACCTAAGTAAGATCAGGATTGGTCATGATTTGTGTGGGAGGCCACGAAGAAAAAAGCTGGAGGTTGGTAATTCAGTACGTAGCTTTGTTCCCTCTCAGTTAATACTGAGCGTTAGTCTTAATCATGCTGAGTCAGAACTGAAAAGCAAAAAAAAAAAAAAAATCAATCCATTAGTGTTCATTTATTATAAAGACTGACTTTTAAAAGTTTTTTCTTGTCTTTATTTTTTTAATATTAGGCTTGTGACGCCCGTCATCATGCTGGAGGACTTTGGCAAGTCTTTAGAGGACCTAAATAATGACATCACATTTTAAGGCTGGAATTTTAATGGCATCGCTGTCTCAGCCCCAAATTAATGGAGGAGGATGGGAGTGTTGAAGAGGGAGATCATAGCTCAGGCTACTTAAATCCTCCAAGATTTGTCAAAGTCCACAGCAAAAAGAAGTAAATCAGTATCTGATATGTTGAATGTTTTAAAAAAAAAATCTGGGAGAATAGAGGCAGTCTTTATACTTCATGAAAAATTAGTACAGTGGGAAAGAACTTTGTTTTTGCTTTGTAGCTCATCTTTGAGGAGTACTGTGATGTCTACAGTGCTCCGTTTTGGATAAAATATAAAAGACTTTTTGCAAGAATAGTGACATTAGATTGGTATTTTGGTCACACAATCAGATTCTAATATAGGTTTATCTTGTGCATAAGGGGTGAACTCCTGTCCCGATTGAAGCTGATGGCAAAACTCCCATTGACCTCAGTGAGGCCAGGATTTTACCCAAGCAGATTATTAGGAGAGAACAAAGATAAATGGATGGAAGAAATAGAAAAAGTGCTTGATGACATCCGTCATGTGCAGAGCAATACATTCATTATTAACTTGGGAGAGGGGGCAGTTACTGCCACAGTAAATTGTCACAATAATTAGCTGAACAAAACAGTAAATGTTTTATTTGTATTAAATATACTCAGCTGAAAAAACAACAACAAAAAAGTGGTAACATCTGTTTGCTTTGTATAATGAAACTGGGGAAAGCTTTATTTTAAATATTTACAATAAAAGATAATCTATGGTTAAATTTCAGGAAGAGGTATACATTAAATGGTTTTAGTACACAAATTTGAGTACAAAAATATTTTGAACGTTTTGTGTATACTTCTGTAGAGTATCAATTAGAATTATTTTTCAATTTCAATGACTATTCAGATTTGCAGAGAACATACTTCAAAATATTATGAAAGTGTTTAATTACAAGGATTTTTCTCCCTCCACCTACAAATCTAGTTTTGAAATAAATCTTTTCTTCCATTGAATTTGGATGAAACACAAATTTTATAGGGCCTGATCCAACTCCCACCAAGAGAAAGATTCCCCTTGGCTTTACTGAGATTTGGATCAGGCCCACAGTGAATAATGTAACTGTATCAAGGGTACTAAATGTGTCTGTTGTGCAGATAGTATGTTACTCAACTAAAGTATTTTTTCTGTGTCACCATTGGTTACATGTCTATATTTTTCGTCTATAGTTTTACTTACACTGTAAGGTGTAGGGCTAAGCTGAATTTTAATGGAAGTTAAATTAATTTGGAGCCATTGCACTGAAAATCTGTCACCAGTCTATATAAAAAAGATATGCTAAAAGTTTTCCTATTAAAGCTTTAAGCTTCTTGATTGGAATATGAGCAGGGGGGGAAATCCCCTTTACCTATTTTTTTTTCCCCCTATATGGGCTTCTTGAAGTTCTTCCAAATTAGATTTTAAATGCCAATTAGGAGGTTGACTATACTAAAATAAAAGCAAATACAACCAAAATGGCCTCACCTTATGGCTAGTTAGGATTTTTCTCTCAAAAGCAGAACCTTTGCTCTGAGCATGGCTTTGAGAAAAATATTCAGCTTAATGAACACATTAATTAGAACCATAATTATTTATAAGATAATTAGAAACGAAGTGTGGTAAACTGGGCTTTTCCTTCAATTAATGGAGGATTAATTACTGGAGGTAATGAAGTGGATTTTTAAATGCATTAAGGTGAAGTACAGAGATGTGCAAGGCTTTGTGATAGTTGCATAATTATTTCAGGCTGTTTGAGCGTAGCTCATATGAGATTGCTAATAAGCATCATTGCATCATTATGTATGCACTTAAAAAGACTTACCACCAAAATGACTGCCTAATTATTTCTAATTGGCAGGACTCTGTGTAGTCATTGAGCTGTTTGTAGCCATTTTAAGGTTCATTTAACTATCCTTGGGGCCATGTGATAGATGGAAAAAAGCTTCAACTACATGCTGGCCTTGGCTGGCGCCGTTAATCAATTTTGGTGGGCTTCAGTTTGCAATCCATTTGCTCATGCAGAGGTCAAAACCTGAAGTAGTCCAAGCAAAGTTTTGCTTTTTGAAGCCACTTGACTGTATTCATTAGCAATTAGTAAAATAATTGTCTGTCACTATATTTGGATTTCCATGAGACTTGGTATTCTTTCATCACTGTCCCTTCTTATACCATATTAGCTTAGTTGGAAACCAAATATTCTTCCAGCAGACCCATTTAGCAACTTCAGTGTAGTGGCATATGTTTCGATATACTACCTTTCTTCATTCATTTGTTAGCTTAAACAGTGCAGTACATTTCAACACAATCATCTAATTTGTTCCCGATTGATTGCTGAGTGAAAGTTTCTACCCAAGGACAACATTTTAGGGCTTTTAAGGCTATCTCTAAGGAATTAGTCATTAAGCATTAAGAGAGGAAGCAAGAAGTAGTCAAATCGAATTCTGACATTAACCAGAGTTTTGTAGTTAGGGGCATCTATATCCAAGATGTTGACAGCTATATATATATATATATATATATATATATATTTTCAAGGACATCTCCTAACAGAGGAAAGCTGTGTAATATTTACATGTGTTTTAAAACTCATTTTTACATAAATGTGTTAGTATATTAGTTCTTTTTAAGAATTAATTTAGAAATGGTCAAATGTCAATTTCAAATGATTTCTTTGCTATGGTATAATTGGTATATAGTTATTTTATCTTACTATATCAGATTTAATGTGACATCCCATTAGGTAAGCGTCTGTGAAAGTTTTCAATGAGTGCGTTGTCCTGTTAGACATAATCATAACCATCTGTGGGATGTTGTCAAGGTACATAAGCCATTCGTATAGCTTAAGAAAACAGTGGTGAAGCAAATTGTAGGCTAATAAAATAAAGGTCAGCTTTACCCTTTTTGTTATGGCAAATGTGGTTTTAATCATTTAATATTAAAGCACAAGGTTAAAAATCATGTATGCAGAATATAGTTAAAATATTAGCAGATTGATTGAAAATAGATATCTAGATTTTTAAAAAATGTAGTTTAATCAAGATATATTGGTTTTAAGTCCCAGTCAAGCAAATTAAACTGCTGACTTCCATATAGTTTGGAAGCCATTGTAACTAAGTGACTTGAGCTAGATTAAACTATAAAAACCCACTCATACTTAACAAAAGTTGCAGATTTTGTAAATGTCTTCAGTTTTGATGACTTACAATTTTGAGACTGTTTTCTAAGGGATAGACCTCAAGAAGAGAACATAAGCCTAGGTATTAAGCACATCTGCTATACAAGCTTTCAAGATAGACCAATTTATATTAAATCAGAGGTATCTTTTCTTTTTAATATTAATTTGGAATGTGTTTTATGAAGTCCAGTCAATAAATCATCACAGAAATGCTGCTTACTAGACTTATCAAAAATATTGTTAGAAAATTAGTTAATATTTAAGTGTGTTGAACATGAAAAGTACTGGAGGTGCTAAATTTTCAAAATGAAAATTGTCCCTTTCTTGTGAGTGTAAAAAAGAAAAAGTACATTAACGAGAGAGAGAAGATTATCAGTACTTTAAAGACATAGATTATTCAGTATTAAGCAATTATTAAAATTATGATGATTATTCCAGCTTTTAGCTAAACCGTTACTTTTATTATTTCTTTAATACCATGCATGTGCCTTGGATTGGGCCAAATCTCTTAAAAGGATTGAGTGAAGAGAACTTTGCCCTGGATTCTGGTTGATTGCATAATATAACATAGACTAGATCTAGATCATGTGCATTTTATCTATTCTTTAGTAAAATGAAATAAAGTTTAATGTGTTACTTTACATCCTTACTCTGCTCTTCATAAAATACAAAATTCTGTTTATAAGTGTTTTATTTTGAATAATCTTTACCTTTGATCTTAGTTAAAGACTACGTTGGACATGGTTGAATTGGGCATAAAAGAACTTTCCATTCAAAAGTACAGTAGAACTTCAGTTACAAATACCTCGAAAATGGAGGTTGTTCGTAACTCTGAACAAAATGTTGTGGTTGTTCTTTCAAAAGTTTACAACTGAACATTGACTTAATACAGCTTTGAAACTTTACTATGCAGAAGAAAAATGCTGTTCAGTTCGTAACTCTGGTGTTTGTAAATCTGAGGTTCTACTGTGTGGGAAATTCTCTTAATAGTCAAAATTGTAACTTGACTGACTACCACTGCTTTATTGACTTACACTGTGTAATATGATGATACATTTGGAATCATATGAGTGTATAGATAGCATATTATATTAATTGTAAAACAGTTGAAGTTGATGATTAAAATAACCTCACGGTGTTGAGGTCACTAATTTGTAGGATTGCATATGTAACTATATGACATGCTTTGAGATCTCGTGGTATTATTGAATTTTGGGTTCAACCTCCGTGGATCCCAAAAGCAGCTTTAATTAATAAGGCCTCTTGTATGGGAGGGCGGGATTTACTATCATGCCGAACAAAAGGTATTTCTGCTGCTCCCCCCCCCCCCACCTTTTTAGGGATTGACTGAGATCAGCTTTAAATCCCCGGGGCTTTGTTAGAGCACTTTGGATGGGAGTTTGAGTCAGTATACTCCCTCGCCATGCCTCCTGTACGTCAATGTTGCCCACTTTCTGGGCTGTGCTTGGCCTCTGAAGGCCCACTTCGCTTATTATTACTTGGGTTGTGGCTACTTTGCATCATCATATGCTATTCCTTTGCAAACTATTCTCCACTGGGGACATCAATAAAATTATACTGGGGTGAATCTGGCCTAGAATGCTTCCAGATCTCCAAATTTTTGAATAAAATGGAATTTGCTTTAGGTATTTTGTCTTGTGTCCCATTTTGGTTACATGACAGTCATGCATCCTGTTTGTGAATTATTTAAAAAACAATACAAGATATGTAATACACCTAATAATGCTATAACTCCTGAATAATTGCTGTACTGCACAATTCCCAACTAACCCATTTTTTCAAGAGCCAGAATACCCACACATCAAAGGGAAGAAACCTTTGAGTTAGACACCTTACACAGAAATAGATCGTATAGGATGTGCTACATTACAACCATCCACACCTCAAGCTAATGTTGCATAAGCACTTCCTGGCCATTTGGTAAAGATTCTGGTGGGTAGTCACATCTGATCACATCAAAGATGAGTCCTAAATAGACCCATTTCTAGCAATGTGCAGAAAGTCACATGTAGCAACCAGTCTGGCCTGACCGATGGCTCTGTCCCAAACAAAATAATATAATGGGACTTTGGATGGTTACGACGTCCTGTTATCACCTTACTAATATAATGGAAAAAATTATAGATTGCTGGATTTTGTCTACCATGGAGTCTCAAAATGGTGAAATTAATGGTTGGCAAAGCTCTAGGCATGCAATTCTTGATCAGGATTGGACTCACCTGGCTTGAGCAATAAAATGGCTACAAGCCACTCGGAACCTCTTAGCTGAATCTACATTGTATAAAGCCCTTTTCTGAGTTAGTTGTACTGCTGACTTGACTTGGCTGCAGTTACCTCTCTGGCTACCTATATTCTTGTTTTTTGTACAGTAGTTCCCATTTGGACAGCTGCTGTGTCCACAAAGGTACGTTTTATTATCCTGTTTGGCTTTGTCTAATTATACACAGTCAGTTGTTTGCTGTGTGAATCTAGGTGGATAGCTGTGTTACATCCCTTATAAGGAAAAAAGTATGTTAGAACAACTTTTACATGATGGTTCCAACATGCGAAGGCGTATGGTGGAGTTCTTATCTGATCTATACAGCAATTTGACAGGCTGCATGATGATTGGCACTTTCAAAGGGAAGACTTGATCTGTTGTATAGATCACTGCATGCCTGCTTCCTACATGTGATGGAGTTCAAGTATGTGATAGGATTGCGGGGCGGGGGGCAGCATGTCTGTGCTCTGAAGGGATAACATGTTGGCTTAAAAAGTATGGCCTCTCCATGTAGTGGAGATAAGGTGTTCCAACACAGCATCCAGTCATTTGGAGATGCGTAGTTGCTAGTCATCTGTATTTGGACATTGTTATATCTGCATGTTTTGGGTGTAGTTAACTTTTGATGTGATGAGGGCTTTCCATGTATGTAAAGTTTTTCCTTGTGTTTTAATAAAATTGTGTTTCTGTTCCTCAATAAGCAATGGATCTGCCTTTAATTTGTGCATGATTGCAAATACTGATAAATTTATTAAGCAAATGAGGGCCCTTCAAATGTATATGAGAAAACTGTGGGCTTTCCCTTTTCTTGCCCAGTTAGGAATGCAGATGTCTTCCTCTTCCACTTTAATTAACTGTCATCTACTTCAGACCTTGATGATTACTTCAAATAGTTGGCATATGTATTAATACACAAAACGCTTTATAGTAATCAGTCTCTTTCCCATCATGTTATAGTAAGGGTATTTATCACTGAATTGCAAAACAATATATATGCTCCAGGCCAATGGGGGCTGTGGGAAGGCCGGCCAGCACATCCCTTGGCCCACGCTGCTTCCCACAGCCCCCATTTGCCTGGAGTGGAGAACCGCGGCCAGTGGGAGCCGCGATCGGCCAAACCTGCGGACGTGGCAGGTAAACAGCCCGGCCCACTAGGGGCTTTCCCTGAACAAGCAGCGGACCGGTTTTGAGAACCACTGAACTAGGTGTAAGTGGGTGATATTGTTACCAGTGATGAGCTGCCAAAATCTTAACAACTGGTTCCCTATAAAAAGTTCTGATTTAAGGGATGCACCCCAGTATGTATTTTTTGTACCAACAGGGTTACCATACGTCCGTATTTTCCCGGGAGGAATTTTTAAAATTTAAAAATTCCTCCTGGACGGCGATTTAAGAACCAAAAAGCCTGACCTGTCCGGGAAAATACAGATGTATGTTAACCCTGCCTAAAGTTCTTTTTTAAAAAGATGGACCTGAACTACAAATGAGCTCCGTTTCACGTGTGTGGGTCCCCGCCACGCCCTGGGGGTGTGCTAGGGTGACCAGATGTCACGATTTTATAGGGACAGTCCCGATTTTGGGGTCTTTTTCTTACATAGGCTCCTGATACCCCCCCCCCACCCCCGTCCTGATTTTTCACACTTGCTGTCTGGTCACCCTAGGGTGTGCACATGTGTGGGTCCCAGCTGCTCCATGCCCCCCTCATTGAAGCAGGTGTTCAGGGTTACTGCCCTGGGAACTGCAGGGCACCAGTGGACGTGGGGCCAGCTGCAGACAGGGGCGTGGGGCAGGGCTAGCTGGAGGCAGGGGGTGCAGGGCTGGCTGCGGGCAGGGCAGGGGGTGCAGAGCTGGCTGGAGACAGGAGGGTGTGGGGCTGGCTGGAGGCAAGGGGGTGTGGGGCTGGCTGGAGGCAGGGTAGGGGCTGACTGGAGGTAGGGGCTGACTGTGGGCAGGGAGGTGCAGGGCTGGCTGCGGGCAGGGCAGGGGGTGCGGCAGGGGCTGGCTGCGGGCGGGGGTGGCTGGAGACGGGGGCTAGCTGGAGGCAGAGGGTGCGGGGGTGGCTGGATGCAAGGGCTGGCTCTGGGCAGGGTGATGGGTACTCACAGGGAGAGCAGCAGGACGCAGCCCAGGCCCAGCAGAGCAGCCGGGGACCCACCAGGCAGCATTGGGAGCCCCAGGGCCAGGGGAGCAGCAGCAGCAGCAACAGGGCTCATGCCCAGGGCCAGGCGGTAGCCCACATGGCTCCCGCAGTGCAGTGCCCCTGGCGGCTGGAGGAGGAATTACATCACTTCCCAGCCAGAGCCCATCAAAGCCTCAGCGCCCCCTGCAGGGAAGCGGTTTAACAACCGGTTCTAAAACTGCTTCAAAATTTAACAATCGGTGTGCGCGAACCGGTGCGAATCGGCTCCAGCTCACCACTGATTGTTACCCAGCTCTAACCTGGAAACAGCAGTCTAAATGGTGGAATACTGGAGAGCAACCAATGAAACAGAGTAAGATCCTGGGTACTCTGAGGAAAGTGGTCCTAAAGTCTATGACAAGGCCTCTGGATTTTGCAGCATTCCAGTACAACAGACTAGATAATCTGCAATTTAAAAATTGAAGTTCTGTTGAATTTAATATAATAGAGTAAATTTCTGTTTATATTACAGTAGTGCCTTACATTAGAGTAGCAATTGAGATGCCCAGTCAGGGATCAGGTCCTTGATGTGCGAGGTGCTGTACAAACCCCTAATCAAAATACAATCTCTGCTCCCAAAGAATTTACAATCTAGGCTACAGCAGAACACAACAGGTAAATGAAACAGATGGAGGTGGGGAGAGGTGAAGGACAAGATAACAGTAAAACAAGCATATTTGCTAGCATAATGAAATTTAATTAAAATTGTCATGTAGGTATAGTCATGTACAGTCATAGTACATGCAATTCTAATGATTAATCTATTCATTTAAAAAAGTAGTTGAGATTGTTTTTGTTTTTGAAATGTTTTCTCTTCTGTGTATTGCTGTTTAATTTAAAAATCTTTTATGCAATGCTTCCAGTTTTAGTAATAAGAACATTTCTGTCCTAGAATACTGAGTGAAATTTTCACAATTTTTTTTCTTGGAGTTTTTAAATTAGTCATTAGGGTTGGGGTTTGGGAAAGACATAATTATAGGTGATACCTTCCAGTAAACCAGCTTTTGCTACAGATAAGCTTAGCAGCTGTTGGTTCGTCATCAGGCTGCAGCAAATGAGTGCATTGCTCATTAAGGAGAATATTAAAAAAAATTCAGTTTATCAGGCATTTTTTAGTGTACATGATGTTTTTGTAAAATGCAAAATTAGTGCTCCCATAGTAAAAGTGTGGCTGCATTTGTTATATGCTATCTTTTTAACTACTCCAGTGGTTCTGAAACTTTTGTACTGGTATGCGACCCTGACACTGTTCTCTCCCCGCCCCCCCCCCCCCCGAAATTAAAAACACTTTTTTATATATTTAACACCATTATAAATGCTGGAGGCAAAGCGGGGTTTGGGGTGGAGGCTCACAGCTTGCGAGCCCCCATGTAATAACCTTGCGACCCCCCTGAGGGTTCCCGATCCCCAGTTTGAGAACCCCTGAACTACTCATTTGGCAAGTCATGGTTTTGACCTCTCCATATTGCTTCATAAACCTAGCACTTTTTTGTTAGTGTTCCTACCTTCACCAGTTGTGGATATTACAATAGTGTAAAGCAGAGGTGGGCAAACTACGGCCTGCAGCCCACATTTGGCCCGCGGCTGGAGAGGCTAGCCCCCAGCCCCTCTTCTGCTGTCTCCCCCCCCCTCCCCCCCGTAGCCTCAGCTCGCGGTGCCGCCAGCGTGGGAGGGGGCTGCACTGCGGGGGGGGGGGCAGGGGAGAGTAGGGAGGCAGGCTCATCTGCAGCCACAGGGGAGCAGGTGGGCGGTGTGGGTGGTGAGAGCGCGGCAAACGCGGGCAGAGGATGCAGGAGGAGCACCGGGTGGCTGTGCAGCTGGCTGGAGAGAAGCGGCACTTTTAAGGGGAAACAGCTGCTTCTCTCCAGCTGCGCAGCTGCCCCTGCTCCTCCCGAGTCCTCCACCCATGTTCGCAGGGCTGCATTCTGAACGGGGCTTTAGAGGGGGGCCTGTCAGCGGGCAGGGGTGTGGATAGGGATTGAGGCAGTCAGGGAGCGGGGGGGTTGGATAGGGTGTAGGGTCCTGGGGAGGTGGTCAGAGGTGGGTGGTCAGAGGACAAGGAGTAGGGGGGGTTGGATGGGTTGGAGGTTCTGAGGGGGCAGTCGGGGGCGGGAAGTGGAACAGGGCAGGTAGGGTTATGATTTGGGGACACAGAACCTTCCCTACCCGGCCCTCCATCCAGTTTTGGAACCCCGATGTGGCCCTCAGGCCAAAAAGTTTACCCACCCCTGGTATAAAGGCTGAATCTGTAGCCATTCAGGTAGAGACAGTGACACTAAACTTTCTTCATTCATCCAAGTATTGTGTTAGTTCTGAAACCTAATATGGGCACCCGTTCAGCAAAGGATTTAAGCACATACCTAATTTCAAGTACATGAATACTCCCACTGACTTCATTGAGACTATTTGCATGCTTAAATTTAGATATGGGTTTAAAACCTTTGCTTAAACAGAGCCTTGGATCACTGAATGCCAGGGCTGGCTGCTTCGCTGTTGAAAAACAAACCACGTCCAGAATTTTTTTGCCAAAATCTGTGTACATCCTGGCATTCTACTACATTTAAAGTGGTGCCAAAATTATGTGAATGCATGTCCTTGCATTACTGAGAGCAGTTAACAAGTGGTGTCTGCCTTTGTTGACCCAATTTAGGTAATTTCATTTGGGCTGCCTAATATCTCCCTGTGAATTCAAGTAAATGCTGTTGTTATTGTATTGAGGTAGTGCTTAGGAGCTCGACTTGCAAATTGGCTCCCATTAAGCTCTAGGTACTGTGTAGATATTTAAAAACAAAAGAAAAAGGTGCCTGCCTTGAAGAGCTTAGATCAAAGTATAAGACAACAAGTGAAGACAACAAGAAGACAGGGGGAGCACAAGGGAACAATGACACAGCATTGGTCAGGATAAAAAGCAGCAATCAGAATCTACCTGCTGATTAACTGTGGTTGAAATTGTTTTGTAGCTGCCACAAGAGAGGATAGTTTTGAGGGCATTGGTATTCACTCCCAGTCCTAAACTTTTATGCAGTCTCCCTGTGCACTGTGAAATACATACATTGAACACTTTAAGCAGGCTACATTTCACTGATAGGATCCTTGAGAATGGTGAGCTCTGTAAAAATGTAAGGTGTTATACTTTTTAAATGGCTAATTGTTATCTTCTAGCAAATAAAATAGTTTTAAAATTATTAAACGGCACATCAAACTATAACAATTTACGTATAATAGTATGTATCTACTGAAAGGTCAGAAGGGACCATTATGATCATCTACTCCGACCTCCTGCACAATGCAGGCCACAGAATCTCACCCACCCACTCCTGCGAAAAACCTCTCACCTATGTCTGAGCTATTGAAGTCCTCAAATTGTGATTTAAAGACTTCAAGGACCAGAGAATCCTCCAGCAAGTGACCCTGCCCCATGCTACAGAGGAAGGCGAAAAACCTCCAGGGCCTCTTCCAATCTGCCCTGGAGGAAAATTCCTTCCTGACCCCAAATATGGCGATCAGCTAAACCCTGAGCATATGGGCAAGATTCACCAGCCAGATACCCAGGAAAGAATTCTCTGTAGTAACTCAGATCCTACCCCATCTAACATCCCATCACAGGCCATTGGGCCTATTTACCATGAATATTTAAAGATCAATTAATTACCAAAATCATGTTATCCCATCATACCATCTCCTCCATAAACTTACCGAGTCTAATCTTGCAGCCAGTTTTGCCCCCACTGCTTCCCTTGGAAGGCTATTCCAAAACTTCACTCCTCTGATGGTTAGAAACCTTCGTCTAATTTCAAGTCTAAACTTCCGAATGACCAGTTTATATCCATTTGTTCTTGTAAAAAGAAAAGGAGTACTTGTGGCACCTTAGAGACGAACCAATTTATTTGAGCATAAGCTTTCGTGAGCTACAGCTCACTTCATCGGATGCATTTGTTCTTGTGTCCACATTGATACTGAGCTTAAATAATTCCTCTCCCTCTCTGGTATTTATCCCTCCGATATATTTATAGAGAGCAATCATGTCTCCCCTCAACCTTCTTTTAGTTAGGCTAAACAAGCCAAGCTCCTTGAGTCTCCTTTCATTAGACAGGTTTTCCATTCCTAAGATCATCCTAGTAGCCCTTCTCTGTACCTGTTCCAGTTTGAATTCATCCTCCTTAATCATGGGAGACCAGAACTACACACAGTATTCCAGATGAGGTCTCACCAGTGCCTTGTATAATGGTACTAACACCTCCTTATCTCTACTGGAAATACCTCTCCTGATGCATCCCAAGACCGCATTAGCTTTTATCACGGCCATATCACATTGGCGGCTCATAGTCATCCTATGATCAACCAATACTCCAAGGTCCTTCTCCTCCGTTACTTCTAATTGATGCGTCCCCAGCTTATAACTAAAATTTTTGTTATTAATCCCTAAATGCATTACCTTACACTTCTCGCTATTAAATTTCATCCTATTACTATTACTCCAGTTTACAAGGTCATCCAGATCCTTCTGTATGATTTCCTGGTCCGTCTCTAAATTGGCAATACCTCCCAGCTTTGTATCATCTGCAAACTTTATTAGCACACTCCTACTTTTTGTGCCGAGGTCACTAATAAAAAGATTAAATAAGATTGGTCCCAAAACCGATCCCTGAGGAACTCCACTCGTAACCTCCCTCCAGCCTAACAGTTCACCTTTCAGTATGACCTGCTGTAGTCTCCCTGTTAACCAATTCCTAATCGACCTTTCAATTTTCATATTGATCCCCATCTTTTCCAATTTAACTAATAATTCCCCATGTGGCATGGTATCAAACGCCTTACTGAAATCTAGGTAAATTAGATCCACTGCAAAAAGAAAAGGAGTACTTGTGGCACCTTAGAGACTAACCAATTTATTTGAGCATAAGCTTTCGTGAGCTACAGCTCACTTCATCGGATGCGTTTCCTTTGTCTAAAAAATCTGTTACTTTCTCAAAAAAGGAGATCAGGTTGGTTTGGCACGATCTACCTTTTGTAAAACTATGTTGTATTTTGTCCCATTTACCATCGACCTCAATGTCCTTAACGACTTTCTCCTTCAAAATTTTTTCCAAGACCTTGCATACTACAGATGTCAAACTAACAGGCCTGTAGTTACCCGGATCACGTTTTTTTTCCTTTCTTAAAAATAGGAACTATGTTAGCAATTCTCCAATCGTACGGTACAACCCCTGAGTTTACAGATTCATTAAAAATTCTTGCTGATGGGCTTGCAATTTCAGGTGCCAATTCCTTTAATATTCTTGGATGAAGATTATCTGCGCCCCCTGATTTAGTCCCATTAAGCTGTTCGAGTTTTGCTTCTACCTCAGATATGGTAATATCTACCTCCATATCCTCATTCCCATTTGTCATGCTACCATTATCCCTAAGATCCTCTTTAGCCGTATTAAAGACTGAGGCAAAGTATTCGTTTAGATATTGGGCCATGCCTAGATTATCCTTGACCTCCACTCCATCCTCCATATTTAGCGGTCCCATTTCTTCTTTCTTTGTTTTCTTCTTATTTATATAGCTATAGAACTTTTACTATTGGTTTTAATTCCCTTTGCAAGGTCCAACTCTACTTGACTTTTAGCCAGTCTCACTTTATCCCTACATGTTCTGACCTCAATAAGGTAGCTTTCCTTTCTGATCTTTCCCATCTTCCACTCCCTGTATGCTTTCTGCTTTTTCTTAATCACCTCTCTGAGATGCTTGGTCTACAACTCCTGCCTATGAATTTTTTCCCCTTTCTTGGGATGCAGGCTTCCGATAGCTTCTGCCTTTGATTTAAAGTAATCCCAGGCCTCCTCTGCCTTTAGATCCATAAGTTCTTCAGTCAATCCACTTCCCTAACTAATTTCCTTAATTTTTGAAAGTCAGCCCTTTTGAAATCAAAAACCCTAGTTGCAGATTTATTTTTGTTAATCCTTCTTTCTGTTCAGTTGGGACTGAATTAGCTCATGATCACTTGAATCAAGGTTGTCCCCTACAACCATTTCTTCTATGAGGTCCTCACTACTCACCAAAACCAAATCTAAAATGGCATCCCCTCTAGTCGGTTCAGCAACTACTTGATGAAGGAATCCATCAGGTATCGCATCTAGGAAAATCTGAGCCCTGTTGTTGTTACTAGCACCCGTCCTCCAGTCTATATCTGGGAAGTTAAAGTCTCCCATGATCATGCAGTTTCTATTAGTATTTACTTCATTAAAAACATTAAAGAGGGCTCTATCCATATCCAAATTAGATCCCGGCGGTCTATAGCACACCCCAAGCACTATCGCAGGGGAGGCTCTAGTAGTTTTCTTCCCCAATGTGATTTTTGCCCAGACTTATCCATTCCATCGCTTCTTATTTCTTTACATTCTACCTCATCATTGATATACAGTGCTACTCCACCACCTTCACCTTTATTTCTGTCTTTCCTAAACAGCACATACCCTTTAATACCTGTAGTCCAGTCATGACTACTATTCCATCATGTTTCTATTATCCCTATAATATCTGGTTTCACTTCCTGAACGAGTAGCTCTAGTTCCTCCATTTTGTTACCTAGGCTCCTCGCATTGGTGTACAAACATCTTAATTTTTGCTGTTTGACCTCGCTCACCTTCTGTACCCGATTAGGCACGGTCATTCTACAGCCAGTATAACCTATTAGACTGGTATCCACACTGCCCTTCCTCCTTATATACATTCTCCTACCCACGGCTGTATCCTTTCTTACTTCGTTTTCTTCCCCCTCAATGCTAAAATCCGGCGTGGAGATTACGTGGACATCTCCCAACCATCTCCCCCAAATTCCTAGTTTAAAGCTCTCTTAATCAATTGTGCCAGCCTCCATCCTAAAAGTCTGTTTCCGTCCCGCCTCAGATGAAGTCCATCCCAAGAGATCTGTCCTCTATCCATGAATGCCTCCCAGTGACCATACATCCCAAAGTCCTCCTTTGTGCCTAAGCCATCTGTTGATGGTCATAATCCTGTCACACCTTTGTGGCCCTTCTCTAGGAACAGGCAGAATCCCACTAAAGATCACCTGAGCCTCAATTTCCTTAAGCATCTTCCTCAGCCTAGCATAGTTTCCCTTAATACTTTCCAGCGAGAATCTATCAGTATCATTTGTTGCCACATGAAGGACAATCAGTGGGTTCTTTCCCGCTCCCTTTAGGATCCTTTTCAACCTGAGGTCTACATCCCGTATCTTAGCACCTGGAAGACAACATACCCTTCTATTCTCTGGATCAGCTCTGGTTACAGGCCTGTCTATTCTTCTCAGTAAAGAGTCCCCGATCACATAGACCTGCCTTTTCCTGGTGACAGTGCTATTCTCCAGTCTATCCCCTGTTCCCTCTGGCTGCAAGTTCTTTCCAAACTATTCTGCCTTGTAATCCTCTTCAACCCATCCTGTATCCTCCTGGGACTCATATTTGGTGTAGTCTCCATTGACTCGTCCCCTTTTCCTATAGGACTAGCCGCTCTTCTCTTCTTCCTTGCCCTTCCATCTTCAGTGACTACCTGCTGAGCCCCTTCTTCATTTTCCAACTCTGCAAACCTGTTCTTGAGCTCTATTTCTCCTTCACTAGCCCGTCTTTTCCTCTGTCTGGTTCTTTTAGTCACATGCTTCCACTGAACACTTTTCTCACCCAGGTTCCCCTCAGAATTCCTCAGTCCTGCTTCCATCTGCAAGTCTGAGCTTTTCCCTTCAGATACCTCATGTCTTTGCTTCATAATCTGCTCGAACCCCTTTCTAAACTCAACCAGACTTTCCACCTGCATCTCCAAACCTCAGATCTTTTCCTCCATCAGCTCTACCAGATGGCATTTCATGCAGACAAAACTCTTCCCAAGTACCCCCTCCAGGATCATGTACATACCGCAGCTTCCACATCTCAAAATTTATATTTTATCTATTCCTTAATTAGTATCTTGTAACTTTTATATAACAGTTTTTTATATTAATAGGACTGTTACATACAAAATATATTCAATATTTCAAACAGAAATTGAAGAAAATTAGGAAGTTAAATTACACAATATTGGTAAGCCAGAGATTTCAAAATTGTGGTTGATATTTCTTAACTAACTTTTTCTTTTCAACATCACAATAATTGATGATAATTTGACAGAAAAGAGACTTACCTTGACAGTGGTCCCTTCTGGAAGAACAAATCTAGTCTTCTGTTTTTTCCATGGCTGTATGCTATATCCATATTTTTCTGTAAAAGCAGATGTACAACCTACTAACATATGCATGTTGTAATAGAAAAGTGCATGAAAGTATTGGTTTATTTATTGATAGTGTAAAAATAAATTGCATACTTGCTTTTAAAAATAAACTCTAACTCTATCATGAATAGAATAAGTGTGTATAGATAAATGAATTAAATACAAGATTTGTCAAATCCATTCACTAATGGAGAATGGTGCTGTACTCAATTCATGCAGAATTTGTTTTCAATTGGAAAAAAAAATATGAAGAGCATAAACAGATGCAAAATTGTTTTCCTGCAGGGAAAGACAGACTGAAACAATATAGAGTTAGGAAAAAGGCCCAATTTCTGACCTCCCTGCATAGCCCAAGCAGCCAGACTGGGAAGTTGCTCTGGAGCTGGGCTTGGAGGGAGAGGAATGCTTCCTGCTCAAGTCATTCTGTGGAAGTGCAGCAGCTCTCTTGCCACTGCTCTAGCCTGGGGACTAGAGTAGCCTCTTTGATTTAAGTGCATATATGGATAGAGTTAAAATTACAGTGAACTTCACCTTTTCATTACCTCATTATGAAATGCTTCTCTTAGCAACCCTAACTATAGGTTAATGCAGGGTTATTTTTGTGTATGTTAACTTTTTAAAATCAGTAATACAGCTGGATTGTGTGTGTGTGTGTGCATGTGCACGTGCTCATGTGCCTTGCTCTGTCTTCCTTCCCCCCTATATTTGGGTTTTTAACGTCAAGATCTTTTAGACAGGACTGTTGTGAATGGGTGTCAATTGTTATACTTAACAGTCACGGCAGCATGCTGACTCCTCTTGGTGTGACCACATAGTTTTATAAGTTTAAAAACTGTCAGCTTAAACTTAAATCCTAGTTTTTGCTGGTCTCTCATAAAATTATTTAAATATAGCTTTTTCATAACAAATTTCCTTTTTTCAAATGGTCTCTAAGGGAAGAAAGATGATGTTTGCCTGAGAGAGGCTGTCTCTTCACTTGGAAAAAAAAAAACTTGAGTTAACTAACCCAGAGGTAAAATCCTAGTGAGGACAAGGCAGTTGGTCTCAAGATGTTAACTTGTGTGAAAACAATCTCTGCTAACTCATGTGAACACTACAAACTGTCTTGTTTTCACTAACATTTTGCCTCTGAGCTTGTTAACTCAAGTTAAAAATACAGCTCTTTTCCAAGTGAAAAGAAGGCCAAAGTGGTTTGACTTCTTTGGACCAGTTGTATCTAGGACAAATACTGTCCTCTGTGAAAGGTGAAGCTAAAATAAACCGGGACTAGAGCATTTCCCCCTCATTCTGTTGGATGGGAAGCGTTTACAGTTCCCCTCAGGAATAGCTTGTGTAGACCACTTAGAAAGTCATGGATTCTTTGGAATCTGCATAGATTCCAGGAGGTCAGTGGGAGGACAGGGCTATCCACACAGTTGCTTCCTCAATCCCTGTCAGCACACTTCATTATACTTCCGCTGGCCACCTCTGCTCCCAGAATCCCAATCTTAAACCAGGAGAGGGAGGTGTTCTTGGTGTGTAACAGGCTTAGCAGAAAAGCCCTTTGCACACAGCTCAAGACAAATTTCCTTGCAAACTCTGTTGTGCTGGAAGCAGGGATAATGTGCTCCCACAAGCACTGCCACTGGTCTGCATACTCTCCACACGCTCCTTCCATGTGGAACTAGCGTAGCTGGATGGAGGGCAGTGCTGCAAAGGCAGCTGAACACCATTTCAGCATGGGAAGCATTGCTCTGCAAGTCTAAAGTCCCTGATTCTCAGACCTCCAACTGACCAGGAAAGCCAAGTTACACTGACATTCAGTTGTATGGCTAGCTTTATTCTTCCCGCTTCAGTTATTGAAAACTTGGATAAAAGCTTTTGGCTTTGAGTTCCTTAGACTAGGTAGCTAATGTTTACTGCCCAGCTGGTTTATTTTAAAACTGGCAGACCTCTGGAAGGTTTTTATTTTTCTTCTTTTGATTGGTGAAGTGGGGAATGTTATGGAGGCTTAACATAAATGGAATTCTACACACTTGTTTTCAGTTTAACTTTTTCATATAGGTCTGTGTGCAGTGTGAAATTAGGATGGACTCAGAGATCTCAAATCACTACCTGACTGCTTGTTCCTGCTGCCAACACTGGCTTTTTCCCATTAAAACATCTATCTTCCTGAAAGTGGGGTTCTTTAAAAAGAACATTATCCTGAAGGCTTTCAGCAACTGTTTTGCTGCTGATCAGCTAAGAGTGTACTTCTGGTATGGATGCCAGTGGGCATCCTGAGCTTGTGCAAGAGAGATCACCTAAAGTAATCCTTCATATATAGTATTTCTAGTCGATAGGTCTTACCTTATTTCTAGGGCTCTCTTCACCATAGTATAGCGGACTAAATTCAGTAATTAAAATTTACATAAACTTATCTGCGGTTGCCTGCATTTTTCCTTTCCTAAGTTCAGAACTTTTGCTTTCTATCCTCTCTCTCTTTCTCTCTCTGCCTCTGTTATTTGTTTTCTATTTTCAGTTATTTAGTGAAGGCCTGATGGCAAAGTGCTCTGAAAATGGCTCGGTCCTCTCCCCTGGTTGGACATTTTATAGGAAAGGAATGCAATCACAAACCCTGCAAGAGGTCAGCATCTGGATGAAGAGCAGCTAATGGAAGCTGAAGCCAAGTAAGCCATATGTGATGTTTGGTTTAACTTGAGCCAGTTGCTCTTCATTCAGATGTTGCTCTCTTGCAGCTTATCGGACACCTTTGTCAAATGGCATTGCCTGTATGTACTGAGCAGGAGATGTATCATCAATATATTTTTGGCACCGGAGTCTCTCAGATTTTTCTAAGCGATCTCTTCTATGCATTGAAGGTATTGTAGCAAACATAGGTGTGGTTTGGGCCTCTTCACAAGTGAGGGTAGGTGGTCTGGAAGGTCAGAGTCTGGAGATATGGATTTGTGACAGAAGGAACACAAATGAATAAACACAATAAAGCTAAAAGCAACATCTTCCTACATATCCTGCTATCCTCTGTATTCTGGTCCAGTCCATTGAGAAAACGTCATAATTTTCAAAATAAATATTTCATTTTTCATAACGCCTTGAAAATAAAATACTTATTTTCTTAAATGTGTTAATTGTGCGCTTGTACTGGTTTATAACTGAAGGGCTCCTTAATACTGAGATGCAGAAGCTCAGGCTGCATATCTAGTGAATCAATTAATATCCTTAATTTTCCCAGCTCTGCACAGCTCTGTCTATGCTTATGTATCTGCTTCTGTTTATTATTCATCTCACTTTTCTCCATTAGTAATGTCAACTTCACCACTCACCTTTTCTCCTCTCCATCTTATATTTCTGCCTTCTACCATGTCTAACCCCTGTGCTTTGAATAACCTTCTTTACCACAGTACACCTGGCTTCCAACTTTCCTTTAAAACCCTTAAAAACCATGTCTTCTGCCTTCAAATAATAATTATGTAAATATAATCTCTTCTCCATTCCCATTTTATTTAAAAACAGTTTTATTACTCTCCCCTAGATCTCCCTGAGTATTCTTACCTAAACTCTGTGTTTTTAGATTGTAAGCATCTAATTACCTTGACTTTGAGCATCGTACAGCTTGGAGTATGTCTGCACTTAGTAATACTGTCTTACAATTTATTATTTATTAACTTCCTCACTGTGAACAACAGTGGATTTATGGTGCTTGAAACCATAGTTTTGATTCTTTAAGAACTCATCCTGTGAAGTCTTTTCCTCGCTAGTGATAGTTCAATAAAAAGCCCCTTTTAATGTACTTTGACAGAGTGCTTCAATTTGCTTTAATCAGTTGTACCAGGGTTTAGACAATGTCTCTATTCTGAATATGAAAGTTAGTGGGTAGTGTAGTTTGCCACCGTGCGTTTGTTTTCATCATGTTGCTCTTTCCAATAGTGACTATTTTCCTTTTCATGTCTATCTGAAATGTTAAGGACAAGTTTGATTTTGTTGTTGTTGTTGGGCTTATAAGAAGTTAGCAGGGATTGTTATCAGCTGAAAGACTATTATAAAGAGTGTCAGTAAAGAACTTGACATCTTAGAAACTTTCAGTTGGGTGGTGGCTGTTATTTGCCAGATAAGTCATTTGTACCTAACACTTGCCTTCACTGGAACAGTGCTCATTTTCTTGTACTTGAGTGCTTGCACTCTTCTTTTGTTTTTGTTTTTTTAAAGTCCCTTAGTCCTCCTTTCCATTTCTTAAAGTACATCTTGGTGACTGTTTTCAAATTGTAATGTTTTGAGAAGATTAGATTGTACCTAGAAGATATAGTCCAATGCTTTAGTGCAATATAATTGGGGAAATACTAAACGACACTGACCTCATTTCCTTTAGAACAATGAAAATTAATAGTTTCACGTTTTATTAGGCTGATATTCCAGATGTAGTGTACATTTAATTAAGTGTAGTTTCCTTTTGGTTATGGTATGTGTATCTGTTTTTTGTCGCAAATTCTTTCTAGTTTTACAGTTTTCCACATGTTTTCTTTCACCATTTATGATTTTTTTCAAAGAAGAGCTATAAGGATTTAAATCACTTTAGCATGCAGCAAAACAGTTCCCATTCAAACAATAAACGCCATTTTAAAAAGCCTTTAGATCTTCTGTCACTTCATAAATATAAATGTATAAAAACATTATGCAGTTGTAGTGCCCACCTGCTAATTAAATGCAGATTTCCTCAAACTTGTTTTAAAATCTGCTTATTTGTTTCAACTCTGTCTCTGTTCAGAATACATATGGTCCTTGTGAAACTAATTATGCTTATGGAGCAGCTGTTAAATTTAGTGCAACTAATTTTGTCCAATATTTTACATTTTAATTGATTACCTGTGAAGAAATTAACAAATTAACACTTATTGTGCAGTAACTGAATGTGCTTTTATGGATACTTTCAGTTTTTACAATTGGACTAAGTGTTGATGGAATAAAGACATTTCTTAGGATTTTAGTTAGGAAAGTTATTGGTGACCCTTGATTATCTGGTGTGAGAATTTAGGGATATTGAGTGATGCTAAGCATCTGTGTGTTCTGTAATGTAGACATGAAAAGCAGATTGGAAAGTAATAGCTTTTTCACAGAATTTTGGTAACATATGGGCTTATCTGGATCTAAGCACTCTTTGAAGATCTTTGAACTTGACTAAATGACTTAACCTTTGGCATAGTGGGTGGGTGTTGGGTGGTTATGGGTTTTTCTGGGGGTGGGGGGTGGATGGGGGAGGTTGGCAGTCTACACTCAATCTTGACTTCCCTTTCCACCCTCGCCACCCAGAGTTTTTGTAATTTTTAACATTTTGATATTTGACCTTAATAAATGGCAGCTTTTAATTTTTGTTACAGTACACAAAATAGTATTATTAAAAATTGGCTTTACTGTTCAAATGATAAGCAATTTTTATTTGATTTCAGAAAATTAAGCAATAACAATGTATTAAAAATATTTTGGAAAACTTCATCTTCAGTAATGGTTATATACAGATTTTCTTTTTTTCTGAGCTCAGATGACGTCTTAAATCTATAAAACCTGTTCCAAACTGAAAAAAAAAAGATGCATTTCATAAAGTTACATTTTTATTTAAGCTAACTTCAGTAACATAGGTCATTAAGATAGAATGTGAGTAAAATATACTGTGCCTTACTAGGCTACAGATGGGAATATATGGGTTTTTTAAATACAATAATAATTGGCACAACTTGTCTCATGAGTTTAGTGCATTTTAATTTTCATGTCTTCATAAACTTCTAAACCTCAGCATACCACTGTGAAGACTACATTAAAGAGTTAAATTTAATAAGGGGCATTGAGAAAGAAACAATAGATTCTTACTGAGAGGTGTCAGTTCAGGACCAGTGCACTTGTATTCCTCCATGGTCCCTCAAATCCACCCACTCTAGACAACCAGTTCTTCAGCAGTCACCTCTTTTTTGGGTAGAGACTGCTCTCCCTCCTGACCAGGGGATTTCCAGGCTGCACAGTTTCCTGCATACACTGTGCTATTCCCAGCAAGCCAAACTTCCTACACAGGCCAGCATCTGTACTTTGCTTTCTCTCCAGATGCTATAAACAGTGTAATTGTCAGAGTTAAAAGGTACCACACAGCTTTTTATATAAGCAAGTACATTTATTCTTGAGGTATGGTGACTATATTTCCCTATGTTGAATGCGGGATACCTGATAAAATTGCTCATATTCAAGTGAGTTCAACGGCAATCAATCAGAACTGTGCAGTAGCTCCGCCCCAACATTCTATAAAAACTCCAGGGTCCAGCAGGGGAGGGAGGGCTTCGGGGGGTCTGGGCCGGGGCTGTGTGCAGGCAGGGGGGTAGCTCAGGGTGCAGGGAAGGGGTAGCTAGGGGCTGTATCCCAGGAGGGCTCCCCTGCGATCCTTGTTCCCTGAGGGCTCTGCCAGCCATGGAGCTGGGTCTGCAGCCCCTGTGGCTCTTACTGGTTGCATGAGAAAAGGGGGCTAGGAGTTGAGCAACTTCAACCCCCTGTACCAGTAGCTGTAAGAGAGGAGGGAATACCATGGCTGCCGGCTCCATGGCACCAGCCAGAGGAGCAACTGCAGCGCCCGGCTCTGGCTTCCTGCCTCCTAACAGGCCAGGAGCCAGGGAGAGAAGGAGGGGGGTGTGTGTGTGTGTGTGTGTGTGTGTGTGTGTGTTCGGGGGGATTGGAGCTGCCCCCTGGAACTGCCCTGCACTTACACTCCAGTTTGGGGATTGGACAACATCCCAGGTGTCCCCCAACTCTGCCCATGGGCTCGGGGGCTTCTGCCCCATGGGGAGCACTGGGGATCTGGGATTCAGCCCTGCCACTTCCGGCTTTAGCCCCGGTGCTGGCAATGGGGACTGGGGCTTTAGCGCCTCAGCTCCTGCCTTCAGCCCCGCGGGGACTGCCAGGGTTCGGGCATTCATCCCCACAGCTCCTGGCTGCAGCGAGGGGAGGGGAATGCTGAGGATCAGGGCTTCAGCCCCACGGCAGGCACTGGGGATCGGGGCACTGGGGCTCAGGCTCTGGGTTTCAGCATTGGCCCCCAGTGGTCCCCCTGAAAGGGCTTGCGGACCCCCATTGAGAACCCCTACTTTAGGTTTGACATGGGGAGGGTGACACACACTCCTAACACACCTTCCCCCCCACAGGGCTGCCTCTCTTCCTACCTGACGTTGCCTCTTCCCGCCTCTGCACCAGGCCTGAGGCCACCACATGCTCTCACTGAGTGGCCACCGCCTGCCCTCACTAACCTGCCAGCCGCAAACAAGACTGGGTTGGGGCTGCGCTGATGGCTGACTGACGAGCAGGGGGAGTGGAAAATATGGGACAATTTGCTTGTTTAAAAAAAAAAAAAAGGTGGGACACCTGCAAGATGGCTTAAGTACGGGCCTGTCCCGTTAAAAACAGAATGGATGGTCATCCTATCTTGAGGTGAAAGCATTACAGAGAAAATATGTTAAAAAAAAAAAATTAACTTACACGCATGCTAAAAAGCTTACAAAAGGTCAGCGCAATTCCAGTCTTGGGCTCTGGTGGGTCAGTCCTTCAACACCCACAGTTGGGATTTCTCCATGGTTACATGTTCATAACTTAAATTTAGAAGCAGAACAACCATGAATAGTTCAATCTTTCTCGTATACAGTTTGGGCCTTTGATCTCAGCCTTACGTAACAGGTGATCAGCAGATGGTTGCCCACTCCTCATGGCGTAGCTTTAAAAGGCTGGGTTTTTGCAGAACTGGAGGTGGAACATTTGCATTCTCCACCCTCTCGATATTCCCCAGGAAAACCACTTAAAACTTTTTTCTTCCACTAGTCCATTGTTGTCTGGCATGTTGTTCAGTATAGTTATTTGAACCCCCCGGTCTTACATCTGTTACATTCTCCCCTCCAGAGGTGAGGTAAAATCCCGGCCCACAGTAATATATAAACTATTCTCTTAATACAATGGACCTCAAAGATACTTAAACTTAATTCAATAAGGTGTCTCAAAGGTATTGGACAAAATTGCCATATGTTTCATACTAGGTATACTGTTGAATTCCAAAGCTTAATTTCTTAGGATTTTGGACTTTTAACCAAAGTAGGAAACTAATCAACCATTTTTAAAAACAATTCACTTTGTTTTATAAAGTTATACTGGATATGTACAGTTCCCAAGAGGTTGAAGGCACTTGTCTGACACAATAGCATAGTATTACAGGAGGAACCAGTAATGACCCCCTGTATTTAGGTTGTCTAACACTTTCCATTGTCAGAGATTCTTGTAGCCTTTCTTTGGGAGGCTCTGCCCCCCCCCCCCCCCCATTGTTGCAGCAGGCCTTTGACATTTGGCAGGAACAAAGCCCTGGCACTAGTGATATGGCCTTTTTTTGTCCCATGAAGTGCCATCCAGATTTAGTTGAATTATAAACTATTTCTTTTGCTTGTATTCCTTAGCTGAATTTTGGCAACATGCCAAAATGCTGCCCATGAACATTCTAAGGAGCTCTAGGTTGATGCTGTCCCTAAAGTAGTATCAGTACCACATACTATACTGGGATGCCTGGCATAGGCGCCGACTCTGTGGGTGCTCCGGGGCTAAAGCACCCATGGGGAAAAATTAGTGGGTGCTCTGCACCCACTGGCAGCTAAGCTCCCTTCACCCTCCCCACTTCCTGCTCCTCCCCTCCCTGCCCCCCAAATGCACCGCGTCCCCGCTCCTCCGCCTGCCTCCCAGCACTTCCCCCTGGCTGGCTGCTGCCAAACAGCTGTTTGGCAGCATGCTGAGAGGGAGGAGGAGGAGTGGGAACGTGGCATGCTCAGGGGAGGAGGCGGGGAAGAGGTGGGGCCGGGGCAGGGATTTGGGGAAGGGGTTGGAATAGGGGCAGGGAGGGGGCGGAGTTGGGGAGGGGACTTTGGGGAAGGGGTTGGAATGGGGGTGGGGGTGGGGGCGGGGTTGGGGGCAGAGGAGGGGTCGAGCACCCAGGGGAAAGCAGGGAAGTGGATGCCTATGATGCCTGGTAGCTGCCAGACCAGCTGTAACTGTAGGGATTTTTTCAGAGTTGAGCTGAACCCCCTCCCACAACTCACCATATGTTCCTAATCACTAGCCCATTCCCTACTCTGAGATAATAGCCTTTAGTTAGTATCTAATGTAGCTAGTCCTGTAGCTCAGGGGTTCTCAAACTGGGGGTCAGGACTCCTCAGGGAGTCGCGAGGTTATTACATGGGGGGTCGCGAGTGGTCAGCCTCCACTCCAAACTCCGCTTTGCCTCCAGCATTTATAATAGTGTTAAATATATAAACAAGTGTTTTTAATTTATAAGGGGTCACACTTAGAGGCTTGCAGTGTGAAAGGGGTCACCAGTACAATAGTTTGAGAACCACTGCTGTAGCTCAAGTGGTAGAAGGCAATGCTGAAGATTCAGGCTTCAAATCCTGCAGCTGATGTGTTATGGGGTGGGGGTCGTTTTGTATTTTATGTTTCCCCCACTTTTTGAAAAAAGGAAATTATGTACCAAAAGTTTAAGATGTAGGAATATTTACCAATAAAGCCAAACCCCAGAAAGAGGTTAACTTTCCTCTTTGAACAGAGTGTATGTACTCCTATTCAGTCATTTGGGAAAGCTACCAGTTTTTACTGGAACTTTAGTTAGTACAGGTGTAACTTATTCAAATTTTATTTTATCCAAGACAGTGGGGTTAATCCCTTCATTTTTGTAAATGTCATTTGTAATCACCAGAAGTGATCGGGGCTTCATTTCTGTTTTATCTGAAAGGTGATGCTATCAGCTGTACCCTTAAAACCCTTTCTGCCCAACAAATGCTGTTCTTTGTATGGAATCCAATTCAAATACTCACCAAGTCAGGTGATATTTTGCATATGCAATCTGATGAAATGATATCAAGCATGGTTGGTTCGTATCATAGGCTGCGGGAGGCTATGCCTCTCCAAACTGCCCAGCATAGCCCTGCCCATGCTCCTCCCAGAAGGCCCCTCCTGCTTGCCCTTCCCCCTTGGTCCCAGCCCAGGCAGGCTGGCTGCAACTCTTCAGGGAAGTGTGCTAGGGCTGGGGTTAGGGCTAGGTTGGCTGAGACTGGCCTGCGGCCTGGACTTGGGGTCGCTGGGGCTGCCCAGCGCTGGGGGGGGGGGTGTCTGGGGGCACTGGGGCTGCCCTCCCTGTGCTTGGGTGGTGGGGGTGATATGCTGCCTGCCTGGCGCTTGGGGGGGAGGGGCGCTGCGTTCTGGTGGCGGGACCAGCCGGAGGCTATCTGCCGCCCATGACATAAAGTGAATATCTTTAGCCCATGATTCTTTGATTTTAAAACAATTTGCAATTAGACGAGCAGCAAATTAGTTGTTTGATGAATAGAGCAAAACGAAAACATTTTTTTTCTGGCCAGATAATAGAAATAATCTCTCACATCTATAAGTATGCAGATCAGCTGTCTCACAAGAAATGCTAGTAGTTCTCGCTGATGCTGATGTCCAGTAAAAAATGGTAGTTTTTGCCTCATGTGGCAGCTTAATAAAACTAACTTTATAACTTTAAAAATGTGCAGTTTTTCCTGTCTTCTTTAAATACGCTTCTGTAGTTCCTTAGCTTTCTAAGGGTTTTATATTGTGCCTGTCACCAGAAAGTCTGAACACCTTTCACTTCCTTATTACTTCTAGTTACTTCTGTTTGACTTCATTTACATAACCATTCTCTCAGTGTATCAACTTTATCTCTAATTTTATTCTCATTAACTTTCCTATTTAAAGTGCTTTACTTTCGCCTTACTATTAATTCCTCTAAGGGATACTTTTTTCTTCCTTTATCCTTGGTTTCTATTTCCTAACAGGGCACTTGGCGTCTCTTGCATCTCCCTTTTCTAATTTTTTCAAGCCCTCAACCCATTCATCTAGTGGGCAATCCATTCTATCTTCATAAGTCATGTCTACATTACAAAACTATGTCGACCTGATTTACGTCGGTATACAATCAATGCAGTTATTACATTGCTTGTGTGTGTGAACATGTGGCTCCTCATATCAGTGCTGTGTATACTCACCAGGAGTGTTTGTATCGATACAGAATGTAGTACACCGAGGGTGGGTATCTCAGTGTGCAACTCATCACCATCCAGCACAGGGTAATGTTGGGAAGTGTTTGCAATGCCCGATGGGGCCGCAGTGAGTTGCACAGAGGTGACTGGGAGCATGGGATCAGCGTCCCATAATGCAGTATTCTTCATCCCATAATTACATCTGCATCCCATAATATTTCAATTCTTGTTTTCAAAAATCCCCACAAACCCACATATCCCTCCTTGCTGTCTGCCATAAGCATGGAGCATGCACAGCTCTGCACTATTGTCATGAGGATTGCGAGCACATGGCACATGATCCTGTAGTATTTGCAGAGCTGCAAGAGGAGCCACGGGGAACGTGATGATTCCTTAGAGGAATTGCTGTGGGACATAGAAACAATTCAAGGTTGTTGGAGGCATTCATGGAGCAGCTGGAGATGGTGATGTGCCAGTTCTGGACCTGAGAAACAAACACTGACTGGTGGGATTGCATTGGCCTGCCGGTTTGGGATGATGAACAGTGGCTGCAGACCTTCTGGATGTGCAAGGCCACATTGCTGGATCTGTGTGCTGAATTCAACCCAGCCTTCCGGCGCAGGGACACGAAAATGAGAGCCACACCGACGGTTGCAAAGTGAGTTGCAGTTGCACTGTGGAAACTTACAATGCCAGATTGCTGCCTTTAAGTTGGGAATCAATTTTGAGTTGGGAAATCCACTACAGGGGCAGGCGTTGTCATCCAAGTGTGCAGGGCTTTGCAGGGCTGTGACTCGGAACAATGTGCAGGACATAATGGATGGTTTTGCAGCAATGGGGTTCCCGAACTGCAGTGGGGAGATAGATGGCATGCATATCCCTATTTTAGCACCAGACCACCCTACCATAGAGTATGTCAACAGAAACGGCTACTTTTCTACGGTAATGCAGGTGCTGGTGGATCACCGGGGATGCTTTACTGACATCAGTATGGGCTGGTCAGTGAAGTGCAGAACACGTGAATCTTTAAGAACACAGGACTGTTGAGAGAGCTGCAAGCAGGGACTTTCTTCCCCGACAGGTGGATTACTACTGAGAATGTTGAAATGACAATAGTGATGCTAGGAGAGACCCAGCCTATCCCTTGCTCCCAGGGCTCATGAAACTGTACGCTGGCTACCTCGACAGCACCAAGCGCTTCAAGTAATGGCTCAGTAGGTGCAGAATGACTGTTTTAATGTGACTTGGTGTTGTTTACTTACAAGATTGGATCTCAATGAGAAAAAACATCCCAATGATTGTAGCTGCCTGCTGTGTCCTGCATAATATCTGTGAAGCACAAGAAGATAAGAACAGCCATACTGGGTCAGACCAAAGGTCCATCTAGTCCAGTATCCTGTCTTCCAACAGTGGCCAATGCTAGGTGCCCCAGAGGGAATGAACAGAACAGGTAATCATTGGGTGATCCACCCCCATTCGCCCATTCCCAGCTTCTGGCAAACAGAGGCTAGGGACACCATCCCTGCCCATCTTGGCTAATAGCCATTGATGGACCTATCCTCCATGAATTTATCTAGTTCTTTTTTGAACCCTGTTATAGTCTTGGCCTTCACATCATCCTCTGGCAAGGAGTTCCACAGGTTGACTGTGTGTTGTGTGAAAAAATACTTCCTTTTGTTTGTTTTAAACCTGCTGCTTATTAATTTCATTTGATGGCCCCGAGTTCTTGTGTTATGTGAAGGAGTAAATAACACTTCCTTATTTACTTTCTCCACACCAGTCATGATTTGATAGACCTCTATGCTATCCCCCCTTAATTGTCTCTTTTCCAAGCTGAAAAGTCCCAGTCTTATTAATCTCTCCTCATACGACAGCCGTTCCATGCCCCTAATAATTTTTGGTGCTCTTTTCTGGACCTTTTCCAAGTCCAGTGTATCTTTTTTGAGATGAGGAGAACACATCTGCATACAGTATTCAAGATGTGGGCGTACCATAGATTTATATAGCAGCAATATGATATTTTCTGTCTTATTATCTATCCCTTTCTTAATGATTCACAACATTCTGTTCACTTTTTTGACTACCATTGCACATTGAGTTAATGTTTTCAGAGTACTATCCATAATGGCTCCAAGATCTTTTTCTTGAGTGGTAACAGCTAATGTAGAGCCCATCATTTTATATGTATAGTTGGGATTATGTTTTCCGATGTGCATTATTTTGCATTTATCAACATTGAATTTCATCTGCCATTTTGTTGCCCAGTCAGCCAATTTTGAGAGATCCTTTTGTAGCTCTTCGCAGTCTGCCTGAGACTTAACTGTCTTGAGTAGTTTTGTATCATCTACAAATTTTGCAACCTCGCTGTTTACCCCTTTTTCCAGATAATTTATGAATATATTGAATAGGACTGGGCCTAGTACAGACCCCTGGGAGACACCACTATTTACATCTCTCCATTCTGAAAACTGACCATTTATTCCTACCCTTTGTTTCCTATCTTTTAACAAATTACCAATCCCTGAGAGGACCTTCCTTCTCATCCCATGACTGCTTACTTTGCTTAAGAGCCTTTGGTGAGGGACCTTGCAAAAGGCTTTCTGAAAATCTAAGTACACTATATCCACAGGCTCCTCCTTGTCCACATGCTTGTTGACCCCCTCAAAGAATTCTAGTAGATTGGTGAGGCATGATCTCCCTTTACAAAAACCATGTTGACTCTGCCCCAACAAATTATCTTCATCTATGTGTCTGACAATTTTGTTCTTTACTATTGTTTCAATCAGTTTTCCCGGTACTGAAGTCAGGCTTACCAGCCTGTAATTGCCGGGATCACTTCTGGAGCCCTTTTTAAAAATTGGCATCGCATTAGCTATCCTCCAGTTGTTTGGTACAGAAGCTGATTTAAATGATAGGTTACAGACAACAGTTAGTAGTCCTGAAATTTCACATTTGAGTTCGTTCAGAACTCTTGGGTGTATTCACCTCAAGCAAAAGGGGAAGTTTCTGCCAGGGTGGAGGTGGAGTGCCTGACGGCTGAATTTAAACAGCCAGATACAAGAGCTATTAGAAGAGCTCAACGCAGAGCTATACATCTCAGGGGGGCTTTGAAGGACCATTGTGATAGTGAACCTGAGTATTGTGTGTTGCTGTAGTGTGCTCTACCTGGCCTTGCTTTTTTTGCAGCCTGGTATGAATCTTTTAGTAATTGCTGTGTTTTTAGGAATATAACATTGTCAATGCACCTATTAATATGGTCTGTGAATGATGTTATGGGTTCTATGACAAAGTGAAGTAACAGGAAATTAGTGGGTGTTAGACCTGCTCACCACCAGACAGCAGTTGTTGTGAACTAATAAAGATAAATTTTGTTCCAAATAAATAGAATTTGATTCTGTAATGTGAAGCAGGCATTAAAAACCATTTAAAACGTAATAAATTAATGGAATAAAACTTATGAAGGGGAAAGAACACTAATATCCATTTCAGGAACACACACCAACCGTGGCTTTCACAGGTTAGTGAAGTTGTGATTGTCTTTAATGTTCCCCAGGGCGGAGTGGTAGGGGTAGTGCACTGACCCCGGATGCCCCGTGGAATGTTGAGGGGAGGTATAAGGAGGTCCCTTATGTGGGCTGCAGAGAGAGATGAGATGGGTTTGTTGAACCTGCAGATCTACCAGAGTGTGCAGCATCTCTGTTTGCTGTCTGAGAAGTGCAAGCATCTCCTACTGCTCATCCCTCTCCTTTTCCTGTTCCTTTCCTCTCTCCACTCTGTCCTTCTCCTTGCTGTCTGTAAGGGTGATCTTCCAGGCCCTGCACTCATTCTCTGATGCAGCACTGGCTTGCAGGATCTTCTGGAACATGTCATATACAGTCTTTTCTTTCTCCTTATCTATCTCAGTTGTTCTGCAGGTATGGAGGGGGAGACCCTGAAGGCCACAGTGGCAAAAGCTGTACCATCGTGAGGGTAATTGTGATGGAAATTTAAACTTAAGAAGCTGAACTCACTCCCCTTTCTCCCCAATTGCTTGTACGTTCTCATTTCTGCTTGGGATTGATGAGCTTGGGATTCATTGATCAGCCATGGTGACTGTGGCCCTCAGGGTGGTTGGGGAAATTAAGAGGGAATAGTTTTCTGGCATGATTATAGTTGTATAGGGCAATGGAACTGAATAATGGCACCATTTTCCACAGGCAGTGGTGATTTTAGCTGACATTTCACTCCTGAGGTTAAGAGGCAGAGAGAGCAGAGCTCCTGCTGGCATCCCGATGCTGCCCGGGTCCGTATGCTGCTAGCTTATGTACTGCTATGGTGCCTTCTGAAGTAATCGCTCAGTGGTGTGAGAAAGTGTCCTATAGTGGCTGAAGAAATAAGGCAGCCCTCCCCAGAAACTGTCAGCAGAGGATTGCAGAGTACCTCCATGACAGTGTCATCGAGATCTTTATGGAGGATTCATGGGAGATCTTGGTACCTGTAAAACAAAGTGCTCTGCGTGGCCCCCTCTGCCTAACTCTAGAAGGGAATGAAAAGCAGATAGCAACTCTGCCTCTCTTGGTTGTTCCACTACCTCTTCTAGCGCAAGTGGAAAAAAAAAAAAAAAGACTTGCTACATTGGGGTTCATCTGTTGTGAATTCATAAATACATGATGATAGTTTTGCTGTTGGATTGTGAAGGAGAAAGCTAATGCTGGAAAACCAAACTTCTTCAGTAGTCCAAAGTTCTCCACCATTAGAGGCATCGTATTTATTCTAAATACAAATATGATTTTCAGAACGTGTGTGTCACAAGTACTCTAAAATGTAATGAGACTTAAAGGTTAGACTTGCTCCACAGTTTGTCTCCTATTTTCCTCAGCTTCTCACTTTACTTATGCTCAATCTTTCCTGTTTCTGGTCCTTAAAACAGTTGGGGGTTAGGACATCTTTCACTTGTACCCTCCCATTTTTCTGGAGCTGTGTTTTAATTTATATATGCATTATAGCACTGGTGGTAATCAGTACACATAGGTGATTGATTAGGTGTCTCTCAGTAGTTTGTGTATTTAGTGCCCCATTTGTGTACTGTGCAAATATCCAATGAAATTATCCCACAACATACTTTGTGTGTAATCAAGATGAAAAGTAGAATTTCTGCAAAGAACTTTCAACAATTCCATGTGGCAATTGTGTTGTAGTACTACCTTCCTGCGGAGAAGATTTCCATGGAGGTGACACATTTTTACTGTTGTCTTCATTGTAAACATCCTGTTATTAGTCGTGTGCTTGCCTCACACACGTGTGGGGGTCGGGGAACACAAGCTGTATCAGTCAGACAATGTGTGTGGCTCTTTCACTGGAACTGTAAAACTAAAACGGTAACAATCACAGAACTTAATGAGTTACAAGAGGCATAGTAAATGAAGAAACAATAACTTTTGTAAAGAAAACCTTTATTGTCAAAATTATTTAAATTGGTTTTTCAGTTATTGTTACAAACTTAGTGTGAGGATGTTAGTTTGCATTTTTAAACATTTGGCTTTTTTTCTTTTGCCACGTTTTGCCATTTAGATGTCTGTATGCCCGTAAGACTGGTACTTAAACATCTAACTGACTTAAATGGCAATTATTTGCACATATAAAATTGTCAGTGCAAGTTAACAGAGGCGCCAGTTAAGTTGGGGCCGAAAAGGTGAGCCCTCTAGAAATAGAAATTGCCAGAGCATATGATTCCTTGGTTGTTGTTTCATGTGGTGGACCCCAAAAGGTGGAGGAATCCCTAATCAAACAGGTAACATTTTGCATTAGATAAACCAGTGAGTCAATTCAAACTGTACTGAACAAAGTACTGCGGAAGACACCTGTCTAGGGCATGAACTAGGTGACGTGTCTCTTCCATGTTTAATTTCTATGACTCTGTGAAGGAGTTAGTTTTAGCATTACCTGTGATATTCATTAAGATCAAGATTACCGTCTCGAGTGAGAGTATCTTAAAGGCAATGATGTGTAAACCTGATGTCTTGGCTTTATCAGATCCCACTTTTGGTTGGCAGATTCTGAATATTTTTATCCTGTAAGTCAAGCCTTCTTTCTTTCATCCCCAGTCAATTACATTGTGAGGGGACACTGCTACCTGCTATCCAATTCTGTTTATGATGATATAATACCCATTTTACAGGATAGACAATATCCTTCTAGCAATTCAGTATACTGTTGATGATTATTAGGTGGTAATGTGACCTTTGAATTAGTATTGATACAGTGACCCAGGACTGATAATAGGGGTGATTGTGCTGCTAGAGATGCCACCTTTTGGAAGAGGTGTAAATCTGAGATTCTGATCTCTTGTGGAAGTTGAAAAGATTCAATGGCAAGAATAGGTATGTTACTTCCAGTATACTGGCAAAGAGGTGAAAGCAAACACAGAATATTATACTTAGCAACTAAGGGCATGGCTACACTGGAAACTTCAAAGCGCTGTCGCAGGAGCGCTCCCGCGGCAGTGCTTTGAAGTGTGAGTGTGATCGCGCTTGAGCGCTGGGAGAGAACTTTCCCAGTGCTCCTGGTAATCCACCTCCACGAGGGGATTAGCTCTGAGCGCTGGGAGCCTGTTTACATTAGCGCTTTAAAGTGCTCTAACTTGCTGCGCGCAGGGGGCGTGATTTTTCACACCCCGAGCCAGCAAGTTACAGCCCTATAAAATGTAAGTGTAGCCAAGCCCTAAGACGCTGAACCTGCAAGTGACTATACAAGTACCCTGGTGTGGAGTCACTGGTCAGATTGGGGCCTACGTTTGCAGGCTTTTCTTTAAAGTGTAGTTCTACTCTAAAAAATTTATTCTGTCATCCCCCATAACTGTCATATCTCTGTGCTCAGCCTGGGCTCTCAGACACAAGACACAAAAATGGCTTCGTTGTTCTGGGACATCATCACCAGTAGTAAAGGCTGCCCTTTATTAACAAATTAAACTCTGTGACCTGTGTGCAACCCTTTTAACATCAATGGGTTTGCACAGGTGCAACTGATTGCAGTGTAGGAAATCATTTGGATGTACAAGAAGGAATACAATTCAGCTCATTTTTGAGCACTGTATTGACCTTGCATTGTTTAATATTATGGAGCAGGTATGTTGAGTAAGATGGTCTCATGTTTTAACAGTCATTTTCAGTACAGAAATCATACTTTGTCAACAATTGATTCCTTTTTAATTTCTCACTTGCATTGTCAGGCATGTTTTTTTTATTTTAATTGGGAGAAGATTATGGACAGAACAGCTGGACTGTATATGAGAAATTTGATGTGCAGTGTTAATTAAATTATCATTGCTAAGTTTGAATATTGTATGTTTTGCATAGGTCACGATCAAGACCTCATCAACGTTCCTATAGTCGAAGCAGTGAAAGATCTAGTCATAGAAGAACTCATAGCAGATCTCGTGAAAGAGAACGGCGTAAAGGCAGAGATAAAGAAAAAATAAAAGAGAAGGAGAGGAGCAGAGGGAAAGAGAAGGAGTTGTATACCACCAAGCGTGGGTAAGTGTAATGACAAATCAAAATAAATTCATTACTATGGTGAATGAAAACATAATCAATATTACTTTTTACTTATGTGGCCATCAACTTGCTAGGCAACATTTGTACTAAGTGAAGTGTACTTTTCCTTTTTAAATCCTCAAACCATGTGGCTCTCATAAGGTATGGTCAACACCTTAATTTAGTAATCTTTCACTTTTCTCTCCATAGATCTGCAGGAACTTGAGAAATCAGTGTAGATTAGAGGTTAATTTTGCTATTTTAAATAAATATATAAAAGAAAGGGCTGTAAAGTTGGAGCAGAGATCTTATCTACCATAACCCTCTGTTTGTAATCACTTATACTTCCCAATAAGTAGGTATTACGTTTGATAAGTAATGGGAGAAGACAAACACTTGAGCTAACTTTGAAGTGCTGCTACTTAGTTCATTAACTCTGCTGGAACTCATTGTATTGTTTTGTCTAGATGACGAGTTGCTCCCTTCCCAAATTTGGTTAGTTTTGGGAAAATAACTAAATAACGTGCTTTTGTCTGATGTTTATTCTGAGGCTGCAGTTCAGATATTTGTAATATAATAATTTTATATAGAAATATAATAATAACCAGCCTGGTTATTTCTGCATAGCATGATTTGGTAAGTGCTTATACAAGCATGTGTAAGAATAATTCAGGTGGCACTGAAGAGGACAAGATTGTCACTGCAAAGAGGTGAGCAGTAGACAGACTGTTGATTTCTGGGAATTGGGTCCTTTAAATGAAATGTTGAGCTTCAGTAGGACAACTGAGTCCATCAATCTAAGATTTAGATCTGCATAAAGTTCTTTAACAAAATAACTTTTGTCAATTTTGCAGTAATTCATATGGAAGCTTATTGCTCTTTTTCTTGCTAACTAGGATATCAAAAGTCAAATTTTGGTATTCCACTTATAAACTTTTGGCCTGAAAAATCCACAATGAAAATTATTTTAAGTGGCAAAGCTTTGGGGAGAATTGTCAACATTGTTCAAGACAATAAAACTACAATCAAATATAATTGTGTAATTTTTTTCTAATAAAAATGAGTAAAAAATCTAGCTCGCAGTGTAGTTCACGCTGTTTCCAAACATCCCATTTATTCTATCCCATTGAGGTGAGGAGCTATTTGAATCCCTCTCCAATTACATATGTAAAGATAGAATTGGGTGTTGGGAGTCCAGATTTTCTTATCACACGCATTTTGCCAAAACTGAACCTATCAACCTGAAATTTCTTGTATTCCTTTGCCAGAAGGAAAGTTTGGGAGTAAATGGACAAAGGTGTTCATAAGAAAGTTGGGCTTGGGTTGGGGTTTGGAAGCCCTACCTCTTTTGCCTATGTCTGTTCTTGTAATCCTGGGACTGTCAATCAGGGCAGCAAGCTGGGGTGACACTATTGCAACCACATTTTGCCCTTTGGCCATCAGTAGTTATGGTCATCAGTGCCACTGGCGAATGAGGAGGCCAGTTTATATAGTCTCTATAACAGCTACCCACAGCAAAGGTGTGGGATCATCAGCTCATCCTCACCCACTTTATGGACAAATTGTTGGACCGCAAGGGATCAAGGAAGTTGTCTTCCCGTTGTTCTCTCTCTGACCACCAAGGGCCAGCCCAGACACAATGCGAGACCAATTTTATGAGGGTGGCAGTATTGAAGCTTGAGTTCCATTAGAGTAATATGGGCTGCTGAGTTTCAATTGTAGTTTTGGTTATGGGGACGTGTGATGACGTTGGGTTAGAGGGGTAAGAATATTGTAATATATTATGGTTTATGTGGTGTTTTATCTATTTAAATAAAATAGAAGCCATAACAAATGGTCCAGTCATCCTAAGTTGTTGTGTTTGGCATGACGTTTTAGTGGGTAAGACATGAAAATTTATCTTTTACAGGCATTAGATAACTAAACTGCCTATATTGTCTTTTTATTTAACTTTGTGAAGGAGGCATGTTCAATAAGGAAATATTACCTTTCCCCCACCCCCAATGATAGTTCAGCTTGTTTCTTCTGTCTACTTCTGTGTTATGTGGTTGTGAATTGCAAGAGAGGTTGTCCCAAGGCAATTTGTTGAGTCAGATTGGCCCGGATTATAGAAAAAATTGAGAACCCTTGATTTGGATGCTATTAGAATGCAGATTTGGAAATTAATGAAAGAAGAGGTAAGTAGAATGGCTAAAACTACATCAATATCAGTGCTTCCAATGTACATAGTTTTTTTGGATTGGTCATATGGGTAGGATGCAGAATTAAATGTGGATTATTAATGAATTATTGAAGTTTATTGTTAAAGTAACCTGCTATATATCAAATATTAAGGATGAAATTACTGAATTTTTAGAACAGGTTGTATATCATTCCAAAAAATGTAAACAAATGTATAATTCTTTTTTAGAGCTGGATGCAACGAGTAGATTAAGGAAATGCATGCAAGTATTCCACTGGAGTCTATTCCATATATTAGATGTGTCTGAGTATCCTTGTAGAAGATATGTGACCCCTCCTCGATCTTACATTTGATCTCTTATGTAAATACATTTGATAGTGTTTATAATTTTACAGTTTTTATTTCGCTTGTGTAACTACTAACATGTTTATAGTGTGAGTTTGGGTATGTTTAAGAAAATAAAAGTATTGAACAGATTGACTTGCTTTCCTAAAAGCACAGTATTTAAAAATTCTGGTGCCTGGCCATAATCTACTTATATAAATGAAATAACTATTTACTTTTCCATTGTTTGGAAAAGTCCTTCATTTTGGCTAGCTTTGCATACACATACACATATATTCATCAAGTAAAACAAACGAGCTACTCAATAGGATAATTTTCTAACATTTAAAAATGATGACAGTTTAAGGAGGAAAATATAGAGGGAAAACTGATGAAGAGAAGGAAATACGGTTCTGTGTTGTAGGAAATTTTCATTATTGTTTTACTCACATTTTATATCTTCAGATACTTGCCTGCTCAGTTTCATCCATGACTTGTGGTATAACTATATTGTCAGTACTACCCCTGGCTGGGTCAATGAAATGCCCAAAACGATTTACAAAATCAAATTTATTTTTGCTTTAAATAATCAAGACCTATCAATCAGGATTTTGTAGGTTTCAAGGGATGGCAGTTTCTTAGGGCTTGTGTCCACTTACCGGTGGATTGACGCTGTGGCGATCGATCCACTGGGGGTCGATTTAGCGGGTCTAGTGAAGACCCGCTAAACCAACCGCCGATCGCTCTCCCGTTGACTCCGGTACTCCACCGGAACAAGAAGCGTAAAGTAAGTCAACGGGAGAATTTCTTCCATTGAACCAGTGCAGTGTAGACAGCGCAATAAGTCGACCTAAGGTATGTCGACTCCAGCTCTGTTATTCATGTAGCTGGAGTTACATAACTTAGGTCGACTTAAACCCATAGTGTAGACCTGCCCTTATTGTCCCTGCTTCGTACTCCCAAACTTTAATTTGTGTGTCTGTTTAAACAAGCTTAATGGAACCCCTAATCTGACCTACCTAGCTGTATTGAGCATATTTTTCTTATATCTGTCTTCAAGGTGAAGGAAACTGATCATGTATTGAATGTGTTCCATAAGGTATCTGTTGATTCTAGACTTTTCCGGAAAGGTTAAATGGAAATTTGGAATGTAGCATCTTTGGTTGTGCACATGATCTCCTCTCATATTCATATATGTATTTCACAATTTCCTCCTTACTTCTAGGGTTTTGAACATGCCAGAAATTTACTCAAGGTGCTTTGTGATTATGCTCAAAACATGTGTGAAGTATCTATTGACTGTGTAAAATACTGGGTTAGCTATTCATATATATTTTTTCTTTGCACTAATGTACTTAGATTGCTGAAATAGTCTGTCCTTGGCTACACTTGTAGTTAACTAAAGTGCAGCATCAGTTTATCTGCTCCTGTTGCTGACCTCCATTGTTAGCAATCAGTAATTTTCATCATGTAGACAAGGTTTTAGAGGTGCTTGCTCTCCTTCCAATGAGTCATTAAATTGAGATGTCTTCTGCCTGTTTCTGGTTCCTGTCCAGCTGCAAGTTAAAGATATCATGATGCTTCTGGAAAACTTGAGGGCTAGCTTTAGTCTTCTGGCCAGCATTCTCTCTTTCATTGCAATAGGTTCTTGTGTCTCAAGCTGTGCATGACCCATCACTGAACACGTAATGGTTCCTGGACTCCTTGTAGCAAGCACATTATAAAGCACTTTGGACTGTATTAATGTGGTTTTATTAAAATACCTCCTAACTTTATAGACTATAATAAGGATCAATATAAGGTGACTTTGGAGGAAGTAGTCCCAAGTGCCTAAAATTTTCTGGAAGCAAATACTTTATCAGCCCGTCTTCCTCTACATTTTGACTTGTGTTAAACCACATAGTTATGCTAATCTGAAAAGAAATTATCATCTTTGTGACTTCTTTTTCCTGATCATTGTAATATTTTATACTATGTATGCTAATGAATAGAAACAGTTCGTGACATTAGTCCATTTTTCTCAGAGATCATGTACTGTCTGGTGGTCTTTGTAACACAGATTTCATACTGTTTAACAATACTTAAAAGTAACAATAGACTACAAAATGAAATTTACCCAAGATGCTCTTGTAATTCATCCTTCATATACCTTTTTAAGAAGGATAGGTTTGTCAGTTTAATCAAACAGTGATCAAAGAATATCTATACAGGGAATATGGATCTGAGAAGCGTTTGCCTTTTCCAGCTATTTGTCATTTTGAAGACTTAGATTGCTATCAGCAACATGTTAATATTGTTTAGTAATGGCTTTGCAAACCAGCATACTTAAATGAACAAGGAAAGGATATACTACAAAGCTATTTGCATGACACAATGGCTGTTGAATGCGGAGATCTGTAGAAAATTACTCCATCTGTTTCATGAGTTAAATCTAATTGAGAAGTATAGTAGCTTAAGAAATAGTTTAATATAAGATGGCTACTCCTTGGGAAAAGATTTTAGCTGAATGATTATTTATCCATGGACTGTTATGGACCTTGTGAGTAGAGAATTTAGTAAAATTTCTGATTCTGATCCTTAAGAGCATACCTAAAAGCAGAGCTAAAAATGCATATATCTAAAAATAAAATGTTTTATGTCCCTCTGATCCCAGTGTGCTCCAGGAAAATGAGAGATTCAATAGCTTTGTTATTGGATGATGGATCTTCTTGAGGCCTTCCATATTTTCATCTTTTCTTTTTCTGTGCTGGGTGGTTTTTTTTTGTTGGTTTTTTTTGGTAGTGGTGGTGAATATGAAAAACAAAGGGATTTGTTGGCCAAGGCTTTCAACTCATCATCCCATGCTGATAGATTGAACTTCCAGTAGGAGAGAGGAGATAGCTTTTTGCCTTTAACATTGTCTTATGAGACAATAGCAGTGTTTTGTCCTCTGGCATTCCCATTTGTTTTCCTTATAGCAGTATTGAAACTCCATTACAGTTTTGTCCACTCTTGTCAGAGGTTTCTGTGGTGAGCACTAATACAGAATTTTTTGTCTATTGGTGGTTTTGCAGATGCTTGTCAGTGTTGTCCATCATAAGATGGTGGTAACAGACCTTCTATGACTTTGTTGCTGTTTGTTAGGTAATATCTGTTATGAGTGGGTAATGGCATTAGGAGTTTTATCTTAGGTATATCTGTTCTTTGGCATCAGTTGCTGGAAGATGTTATCTATTTTCCTTTTTGCTGGCATACTCTGCTATAAATAACAGTGGTGGTGGTGGTGTTTGTTTCAGCTTATTTAGAATTTTCAATTTTTTTTAATAAATAAAATAAAACTTCTATTGATTCCAAGGAAGAGTGGAAGGGACCTGATGGGAGATGCACAGAAGGATCCCAATGTAAGTTGCAGATCCCACACGCCAAAGCCGATTATTATATATAACATAATTATATATAATAATATATTGTCTACACAAGGACCAAAAGTGAAGTCAGTGTAGGTATGCCTCTAGGAGCTCTTACAGTGGGCCAGCAGCCCTGTGACCTCCATAGTTGAAACAGAAGTCTTATGTACTATACTTGAAGACCAAGGACCAGGCATAGCTTTCAGTTTATACCAGTGTAAATTTGGAATAAACTCCAACAAAGGCAGTGAAGTTAGTGTAAATTTATATTGGTGTAACTGAGTTCATAATTGGTCTAAAAACTGTATCACTTGAAGATGGTGTAAAAGCTTCTAATGAAAACTTTTTTTTTTTTTAATTTTGTTTTAAGCTGGAATTATGAAGTACATGGGGCACATCCTCAGCTGGTGAAAATTGTCATTGCTCCATCAATGTCAGTGGAACAATGGATTTCAACCCAGATCTTTATCTGGGTTTTTAAGAAACGAATTGTCTGATCAGTAGAAAAATAGAAATTTTGGAAAAGTTTAAGCAACAGTTGTGGTTTGTGGATAATTTTAGTTTATGAGGGATAGCAGTGCAACTATGAGAGTCTTTGGTATCAGAAACTAGTACTTTTCTAAGTCTAACATTTTGATTCCTGTTTGGTGTATTGGTCAGAAGATTTTTCACAAGTGCAATCTTCACATTCGCAATTTGAAGACTTGAAATGTGAACTATGTGACCAATACTGAGAGGTCTACCCCTTTGCAGAATCTGAAACTGTGTCTTGCAGATGTGAACTTCCCCATTCATCTCAATGAGTACTACTAACTTGAATACTCAGTGATGACTTTTTAAAGTATTAACTATTTTATAGTTCATCAAAGAATACAAGGAAGGAGAGGTAGGATCCTATTAAGATGATCTGCTCACTCTACTATGAATTAGAGTTCATTTTGGCACCATGAGTGAATAGGCTTGCAAGAATGCCACCACTTTCTCCACACAGAGTTAAGGGGGAGACAAACCCGAAAAGCCTTGCAGAGTCGACGCATCTGAGCTCCCAAAAAGGGGATCCAAGCTCTACAGGATCTGGTGGGGCAGACAAGCCTTACTGAGGGGAAGCTAAGCATGAGGACCCAATTGAAGGCCATGGGTATATTTGGTCCTCAGTGAACAAGAGCCAAACCCAAGGAACCCAGAGAGTATTCATGGTCATATTTGGAACATCTGCACAATCTATTTTTAGTAGTGTGTAATGTGGGTGAAACTTATTTTGTAGGTGAAGCCTAAAACTGCACCACCAACTCCCCCCCTCCCCAATCTCACCACCCTCACTGAAGATTTTAAAATGGAAACAAAGACTTTGATCAAGAAGTCCAAAGTATCTGCTGTCATTACTTGAGAGTTTTGTACAATCCCTCCAAACTTGAAGCAAGGGCCAGCACTACTTTAGTCGTCCTATGCAGGCAGTTGTAGTTGAGGTATCTGAGCTGAGGATTTACTCTTGGAAGGCTTGGACCTTTTGAACCAAGGAACCCAAGGAGGGGGGTATCTAAGGAGGTAACAATTTCATCTGCTGTTATAGCAACACCTGCAGTTTCTGAAGGAAGACAATACTTTTGAAGGGCACTCATGCTTTCTCGCCAGTTGTTCTGGAGAAGCATTACCTTGACTCCTTCCCACCTAGGAGTATATGAGGTGATGTCTCGGAATAAAGTTCTTTCCTCTAGTCCGATCAAGTTTGTGGGAGATCTGGTATTGGTAGCTGTATACATAGAAATGCACATTTATTTTTATCTGTGTGACTGGTTGGTGGAAACAATATAAGACAAATATTCTTGAATTAGGAGTGGCTTATCGTGCCTTGAAATTATTCCTAGCTCACATAAAATGTAGAGCAATGCAAATTCCAAAAGACATCATGGCTGCAATGTACTGTAATATTAATACTAGTATATTAATAAACAAAAAGGTTAACCATCCCCAGAATTGACAGAAATTGATTAGTGTTAGGTGAGAAACTTTTGCCAAAGTGATGATGGCAGCACACGCATGCCAGAAGAGGCTATCGTTACAATGTTTGGATGACTGGCTAATCATTTTCCTTCTAGTTAAAAGTAACCTGAGACATCAACAGTTTTTCATTTATTACCATTCCTCTGTCTTAAAATAATTGTTTGATCCGTGTTCTGTCTTCTTTCCTAGAGATTTTTTTTGTCAGGAATACTATCAAAAAATCAATAAATGGCATGACCATTTCTGAGTAACTTCATTGCAGTCATTTCCAAAGTAAATCCATATCTGCTTGGCCTTGTGGCCTTTTCTCTTGATCTAGTCTCAGACCAGCTTTCACACCATATTCTCTAGTTTATAAAAAAAAAAAAAAAAAAAAGTGTCCTGTAGTTATGGTCCACGGCTGCAGTAGTGTTTTGGTCCATTATTTTGATAAACTGTTTACTAGAACCTGACCAACCCTCATACCTTATTATTAGAATACAAATGGCTGTCTCCCCACTTCTCATGAGATTTAATAAAAGTTCTCTAGTGAGATCTGTTACTAAGCCTCTATTACTTTTACAGAACTTACTACAGTATATTTACTAATACTTTATGAAGTGTTATAAATAAAACTATAATGTACAAAATAAGGAACTAAGTACAGTTTGTATTGTATTATCTTTTTTGTTAACTTTCCTACAATTTGTAATTTGCAGTGGACTTCCAGTCACTAGTTTGTAGTAATGAGGTTCTATTCTAGTGCAAGATTTTTGTTTTGTATGTTTATTTTTGTAAGAGTCAAATTGTTGGTTTTCAAAGGTTATATAGCCTTAAATTTGGATTCCCCACTTCCCATCTTTCCTGTGGTAGTGATGGGTTCCGCATCCGCGAGCTGAATGTTAAACTCAAGCTCTACAGACCAAACCTCTTTGGTGTAAAAAGTGGTTGATATTGACCATAATACATACCATGACTTGAAAAATAACCTTGAATAAATATGATACAGCGACAATATTTTTCAGAAAGCCTGTTTTGTGCATGAAAGTTCTAGAAATTAGAATGGTGAGGCAGGCTGTGTCCTTTCTAGTGGTTCATCAAGAATGGGACTGCAGTAGTTAACTCAGGCTATTTCTCAGTTTTGTCCTATTGTATTTGAATATATGTGGGAAAATTAGCAGCAGTCCCTCTAGAAGTAAAATCATATCTTTTTGGATCAAAACCTCCCCAATCTCCTAGAAGAAATGTGAATCGTAAATCATTTGTCTAAATGAGGACATTAATGGAAAATATGCTAGATTGTGAATTTAGAGCACAATAGCTGTTCTGCACTTAATTCCTGTATGGACAGACGTATTCTGCATTAAGAATGCCTTTGTGCAGTTTAGCTTAATCCACTTTGGAAATGGATTAAACTAAGCCACACAAAGGCATTCTTAATGCAGAATAAGAGTCTCCACATCGGAAACTAGTGCAGAATAGCTATTCCACAACTTCCTGTTTCCAACTTTTCTTTCCTAAGGATTAGTTTGGGCAAAAAAGCAGACTTTTTCCGAATTTAAATATGTGTCTTAGCATGATGTGACATGGCTTCCAGTTCTATTAAAGTGCAAATTGAGGACTAGATCAGAGTGGCATATGAAACTTGTCATAAAGAGCCTCTAGGCTTTGTTAAAATGGCCACAATTCGTTGAGATAGATGAGACTTGATTTCCTGACTGTGAATATGGTATACTACCTGGGCCTTACGTAGCATACTTTTTTATCACACTTCACGAGGTGGACCTGACAGTTTCATAGCAGCCGGCAAGACATGATTTGCAAGATTAGTTGCTAATGGATTTCTTTTATTGTATGTTCAAATCTGGTATTTGGACCAGAAATTTTTGCACAGCTGGTGCCTTCAGAGGTAAAAGTTTGCTAAATGAATTATTTTGCAGTCATGATTTATTTAAATAAAACACAAGTTAAAATTATAACACATTTTCACACACTCCTTTTGTTAACTTACCTAAACATGTATGTTGTTGCTGTACAATGTGCATGCTAATGAATATTTGACAGTAAAACTCTTATTAACTTAAAATACTTCTATCCTTGCATATTTTTTAATACAGGAATTTTCTGCCATTCAGTATGCTTATATGATCAAATTGAATCAGAAAGAAGGTATGCTAAAATATTAATCAATGTCTTTCACCGAAAGCTGTTCATGTTTGTCTGATTTTTCTGAAACGCTGAGATTACCAGGTGTGTATCATTTTAGTTTGCCACAATAATATTACTTTGTGACAAAGGGCAAAAGTATGACTCAGTTAATAGCAGGACTCCAAATTGACGGTAAAGAATTTAACATATAAACTATGAAAAAGTCCTCCCTATCAAGGAAAACTATTCCTACTAATGTCTGAATCAACAGTTTATTCTGGCTGTATGTAGAACTAGTTCTTCTGAGAAAATATCTTCTATTATATGAGAAAAGCATAAGCCTTATATTTTTAATACTACAATCATGACAGCCTTTTTAAAAAAAAATCAAATGTTCAGAATTTTTAGAGAAATACACTACTTAAATTAGGAGTCTAAGAAAGTATAGCAATACTGTGGCATCAGTTAAACATAAAACACCATTTAAAGGAAAAACTATATTAAACTATATTGATATGAAAGTATCAGTACATTTCCTCTTTGGTGGCACTTCGAAAGATCATATGAGTTTAAAAGTTTGCTTTTGAAATATTTCCATTCACTTTTGGTTTTAGTCATCCTTTCAGTAATTTCTCAAGAATTGGTCAAGAGTTTATATATTTGGCTAACATTTTTCAGTTGTAATTAGCCAAAACATTTACACAGTTTCTTTTTCCATGTTCAATCCTGGCAGTGATCCAATGGTTGCTGTTGACTACTTATATAATAAATGCCTACTGATAAGCTTTACAGTGCTTGACAGAAGACTTTAGAAGTAAATTGGAAATGTTGGACTTTTCAGAGTTTGACAGCAGTCATACACTCTTGTAACTTGTCATTTTTCTTTACCTCTTACTACTTTATGCAGCAGGAAGTAATTTATGCTAATTTTCTCTCATTTGCATATAGGTTATAGAGTTCTGTGGTGCAAAGCGTGCTCAGAACTCCTTTTAAGTGTCTGTTTAGATCAAAGCAGGACTGTGTGATAGCTGTTGTCTGACACCAAGCTGTGTGGTGTTGTTTTCATTAAACATTTATCATACTTCCAATGTGACAGCAGGCAACTTTGTGCTTGGGTAACATGTTTTCATGCAAAATTTATTGAAAAAGACAAGACGTTGTAAAGAGATATTGTTGCCTTTCACCAGTGGCGAAGGGTAAATGTTTGATCGAAAAGAAGTATACCTTTAACATGATTCAGTGGAGTTATACTGAAGAAGTATGAAACACTCTTTGCTTTGTTATAAGCAAACTAAATATATTTAATGCTCGCATTTATTTTGGGAAATTTTATTTTAATAGTTTACATGTTCTGATTTTGACATGTCTAATTTTCCCCTCCTACTAATTTGTGCCATTGGACAGTTGCATTACCATAACAATATAGTTACACTTTGTAAATCAAACACTGATTAATATTTATATTAGTAAATATTATACTGAGCTTTCAATTTGCAATATCATTTAAAAGTGCATAAATCAATGTACATTTTTAAATCTGAGATTCAGTTTACGTTGCAGAAATTAGGAATTACCTCCCTATAAAATGAAGTTTATTTTGTCAATATTTTAGCAATGCTTGCACAACAAAATGTATGAATTTTGAGAAAAGCATGAAGATTAAGATAGAATATTTAATAATTATGGAACAGAATGCTGTTAGTCAAATCAAACAATATTTTGTTGCTTCCAGTGCTGAAATTTAAATAATATTCAGCCCTGCCATTATAAACCTGATTTTTGAGCGTGAAAGTAGAGGGTTTTTTTGTTTTTTTAAAAAAAAAGAAAAGGAGGGGGGCACCCTCTTTGAGAGGGAAAAAAAATCTGTTTGATCATTTGATTTATACCAATGAATTTAAAGAAGTTTACCAGTATGACACATCAAACAGATTTGGTTTAGCAAGCAGTTAATTCATGTTATTGTTTAATCACTTTCAGCATTTCAAACTAAGGCCAAGATATTCTACTTCAAAAAGGGACCATTGTGCATGCATAACAAATTCCCTTGAATAAATGTTCATGAAGATTTTTACTCAGAATATTCTGTAATCTTAATTTTGTAATCATGTCATATGCTAGAATATTTTACCGTATTCTGTAAATAATACATATTTAAGGCCTAATTGTAGCTGCTGCTTCATGAGTACACTGCAGGAGAGAAGGCTTTGTGACTGCTTTCTTCAACAAGTCACCCAGCAGGCTACCATAATACTGCAGACAGTGCTTCCTTGAGCATAAGGAGTAAAGACCAACTAGTTACCTCTAGAGGTAGCATAAATGAATGGGTTAAGGGTAAAGTCCAAGACCTCTCCCCATGAAGCTGTTAGCATCTGGAGGCTGGCACTGGGTAGAGTGTATGCCGCACTTTTTAAACAGATGCAAAAAGTGTATCTTTGAGTGACAAGTGTACCTTTAATCTGCTCTCTTCAAACCACTCCCCAAAATACTCCTGGAGGCCATTATGCCTGCCTCTGCCTTTCTCAGACATATTGCCTCCAGGTACTGCCACTTGGGTTCTCTCCCCCACCCAGAGCATCTCTGGCTGTGTTGAGCTCCTTAGAAAAGAAAAGATTATGTAAATATCAAATGGCGCACAATGTCTCTAAACAGATACCTTGGGTAAATAGGTTGATTAATAGTTAGATCTGTTCTACATTTACTCAAAAGGGCTCTAAAGGTCCTACTAGAGTTTTAGATAAAGGAGGCAAAAAATCTAGTTTGTTTTCCCCTCAGCACCCATCAAAGTAAATGTGTGGGGTTTTGTTTTTTTTTTTTTAAGCAAGCTTTGTGGAAGGAATAGGGAATAAGTAAAGACTGGTTTCAAATTTAAAAATGTGGCCTTTTTGTTACATAGTAATAACAATATTTAATCTGAAAAATTGGTCTCTTTGCAAACTGAGTATATTAGTTCACTAACTTACTCTTTGAGAGTGGAGGTATATTATAGCGGTTTCATTTTAATTGTTTTGTTTTAGCAGGTGTGACAAAGCTCCACCTCTACCTTGGTGGGTCTTGCACTTATTGGCAGATTTGCTCGCCTTGGAGCTTCACAGCAGCCCTCAGTTTGGCCGTTTTCGTGAACCCACAGTCCAGGTCGACTCCTCCTGTGTCTGACCAGGAGTTGGGAGGATTTGGGGGGAACCCGGGCCTGCCCTCTACTCCGGGTTCCAGCCCAGGGTCCTGTGGAATGCAGCTGTCTCAAGTGCCTCCTGGAACAGCTGTGCGACAGCTACAGCTCCCTGGGCTACTTCCCCATGGCCTCCTCCCAATACCTTCTTTATCCTCACCATAGGACCTTCCTCCTGGTGTCTGATAATGCTTGTACTCCTCAGTCCTCCAACAGTCCGCGTTCTCACTCTCAGCTCCTAGCGCCTCTTGCTCCCAGCTCCTTACATGTGCACCACAAACTGAAGTGAGCTCCTTGTTTAAACCCAGGTGCCCTGATTAGCCTTCCTTAATTGATTCTAGCAGTTTCTTGATTGGCTGCAGGTGTTCTAATTAGCCTGTCTGTCTTAATTGTCTCCAGAAGGTTCCTGATTGTTCTGGAACCTTCCCTGTTACCTTACCCAGGGAAAAGGAACCTACTTAACCTGGGGCTAATATATCTGCCTTCTGTCACTCTCCTGTAGCCATCTGGCCTGACCCTGTCACACAGGCTATTTTTAAATGTCGTTGGAAGGCCAATTGAGATGAAGGCCTGGTCTGCACTAGGAAATTAGCTCAGTATAACTATGTTGCTCAGGGGTGTGAAAAGTCCATTCCCCTGAGCGACATAGTTATACTGACCTAACCCCAGTGTAGACATCACTAGGTCAACAGGAGAGTTCTCTCATCAACCTCGTTGCCGTCTCTCAAGGAGGTGGCTTACCTACGCTGATAGGAGAAGGCCTCCCAGCGGCATAGGTAGGGTCTGCACTGAAGCGCTACAGTGTCACAGCTGCAGTGATGCCTCTGTTGTGATTTGTTTAGATGTGCCCTAAGATACTGAAGCAAAGTCTTGAATAATAAGAAAAATTTCAAGAAATAAAATGGTATACGCTGAGTATATATTTAAGTACTACCTCATTTCGTTTCTCATAATTATGTGATTGAGAAGCCTTTTGGAAGGTGATCAGTATTCCCTACCTATCCAAATTTAAGAAAATTGCATGTGCTTAAATGGTTTAAATATTTTTCTGGTTTAGAGTGCTGATGTTGCTCCTATTGTTTTTCTTTAATCCATTCTTCTGAGAAACATCCTAGCACATAATGTACTGGTGATATTGATATCATTACTGATGAGCACTGAAATCACAGTTACTGTTCCTTATGGCTTTGTTAATACCTACTGCACTTTTGTTTAGTACTGGGTGGGATATTGTACTGGTGATAATGGTGCCATTCTTAAGGACCATTAAACTTGAGTCCCTTCTGTTACTTTCTCATGAAAGTTTTTGGAAAGTACAGAGCCTCCAGTATTTCCAAAAATAATTTAGTGGGTTGGTATAACCCCAGTTTCTGGGGCAAATATTTCCTTGCTCACTAAAAGAGGTTCTTCATGTCCAGGGCTTTGTCTTTGAGTGATTGTCCATGTGTGCATTTCACTGATGGTGCACATGCGCCTCGGGCTAGAGATCAGTGTCTTTTTGGCCAGCAATACCTGTAGAATGGGCATGCTCTCTTCAGTTCTCATGCTCTGCTGCAAGGGCATACAAAGGCAAGGCGTGCCAATTGCCATTCAATTCTTCTCATCACCTCACAGCTTTGAGATGGAATCTGAGAGACCACAGCCCTTCCTTACAGCTTTAGCTAATAGTTTGTGTTAATGTAATTAGTAATTTTAGTAGTTTTAATAGTTCTGTTGCTTTTTATGACCATTTGTTTTTAGAACATGCCTGTTCGGTACAGTATCATCCAGTTTACCTGTGTTTAAAAGCTGCCTCTTGTGAGGGAGTTATCTGAGCTTCAGACAGACACTTGAAGTGCCTCTGTCCGAGAGAATTGCACTGTGATGCTAGCAGACAAGGTGTCAGCTTTTGTCCAGGCTTTAGGCCTCAACCAGGCCTAAATTCATTGCGGGAAACCAATCTGTTTCCGCTGTCTGTTAGTATTGCTGAGATGATTATTGGACTTGTAACAATATGCTTAGTTCAAACTTTATGAAATGCTTGTGAGTTGTTGCATGCGTTAATCTTACTTATAATAGCTTTATCATATGCTGTAAGGCAATATTTAAGTTTTTGCTTTGTAAATGTAAAAAAACTGCTCTGAAACAGTGCACCCAGTCAGGAGAGATCATCTCCTGCCCATCAAGAAGACCTATTAAAATTAAATGGGCCGTGGTGGGACATCACAATACAAAGACTTTGTTAATTGCCTCCTTTGGCCCATAAAGAGACTATGTGCAAAAGGCCTCGTCCCAGCAGCTTGAATTCTGGAAGAAGGAAATAAAATTTTCTGGTCAGCTTTTTCTGTTTGGATTCTCATAGGGCCAAAGCAGAAGCAGAGATCCCCAGGGTCAGTCTGGGTTAGCCCTAAAAGACATTCGGAGCTGACAGAGTACTACATCTCTGTTATCTTTTGAACCATAGGCTGTAACTCATTTGTGTACATATGTTTCGCCTGCTTTACCTTTTGAAATAACGCTCATTTTTTTCTTAGTTAATAAATCCTTAGATAGTTTACTCTAGGAGTGGCTACAAGTGTTGTTTTTGGTTTGTCATTTAAGGTACAAATTGACCTTTGGTAAGTGCCTGTCTCTTGGGACTGGGAGCAACCTGAATATTTTGTGATCTTTGGTGTATAGCAACCATCTGTCACTAAGTCCAGCCTGCCTGAGACTCCATGGTAAGACTGCTATAACGCTTTACTAGTTGTTACTCGGTTGGTGAATCCAATTGTAGAACATACAACCAGTTTGGTGTCTCTGCCCTGCTTGTTGATAGCCTGCCTTGAGGTTGGCACTCACAATTGTGAGCTACTCCAGACAGTGTGACACACACATTCCCAGTAAGTATGTGATTTTTAAAGTCCTTCAGCTCCCAAGCTAGAAACGACAGGAAGATCTGTCTTCAGGTCTTCCTAAAGACCAAGTCAATGAGACCCACTTCTAAACTAAGCTCACTACACTCCCCCAATACAGGGACCATCCAAGCCAAAGAATGTGAGTGTGATCTCTTTGCCTTTGAGAGACCTGATTCGAATTGTGACTACAATGATCATGTAATGCTCAGACACACAGCCAGGAGCTAGAAGTCCAGGAGCAGGTCATGCACTGGAGTTTCCTGTAAGGGAAAAATCTCCCTGTAGCACTGAATGTTGTCTGAGACTCTGTGGCTCGGAATGATTCCTGCTGAAGTTCAGTCTTGAGCTGGTTCCAACCTTATGGCATTGGAGCACCCAGTAGTGAAAACAGGAACCTCAGGAAAGAGTACGGTACTGACCCTGGCACAGTCTACCCCAGGGACCCTGGCACTGATTCTTTCATCACTGGAACCAAGCCATTTGGGAAAGTGCACCATCATTGTGATGGAAATTGCTGTACCACTGAGACAAAACCCAGTTCCCAGGTATCTGTCCACTCTCCCGCTCTCGGCACCAGTGGACCTGCAGATTCACCTGGAACCGCAATCTCCCCTATTGTTGGCTTCAGCACTACCATTGGCACTGACTGCCTGGTAGCAGGGCACCATTGGTCCCTAACATTCTGAGAGCTACGTCACTACCCATCGGATCTGAGCTATGCATTCTCCTTGGATTCATCTTTAGAATTGGAAGGTGAAGAAAATCCACTCCAGCAACATACTTACTCATCGAAACTGCCATCACAGCCCTCCAGACATTCCTCACGGGAAAGATATTGGGACACACAGAGTCCGGGCTCATGGTTCCCTGCCACCAGGCTGTTATGGACAAATGCTCATGTGGCCTTGACAGGGACCCTTATTGGCGCAAAGTAACTTCAGCCCCAGGAAGCAACTGCATCCCCAGAGGGCTGCTTGCTCCACAGCACTGCATATTCAGGGGTCCCAACAGACTGTCCTAGTTCCTACATGACAGCAAGCAGAGGAAGAAGAGCAAGCATGAAGAAGTGACACCAATAACCCATTCCTCATTATCCCTTGATGACCTGTAGGGCCACTCATGGCCCCACAAATGGACAACTGTAAGTTTCAAATATCTATAAAAAAGAATGGCTGAAGCCCTCCAAATCCCTTTCGAGAAGATGCAAGAGCAGACACACAAATTGGTAGACATACTTCAAGCCTCTTCAGTAGGGAAGATGGCCCCTCCCAGTTAACAAGGCCATCATGGATCCAGCCAGAGCCTTCTGACAGACACCTGCTTTGGCACTACCTACATCTTACAGAGCACATTGAAAAATATCAGGTGCCTCCTAAGGACGCAGAATTTTTTTATATATTGTCTATCCCAACTTCCTTTGTAGTCACTGTGACAAACGAAAAGGAAAAACAATTCAGATCCACACTAAATGAAAAAGACCCAGAGACCAGATTTATTTGGCTGGAAAGCCCATTCCTCAGTAATCCTACATTAGCCAGATCTAACTTCTGCATATATGAGAGACTGCTTGCTTTTGCAGGCAGCCTCCCCAAAGATACTTGCGAGTACTCTGTTGCTAGTTAGGGCCAGCTTGCTGCCAGAACAAGTGTCCAAGCAGTGCTGGATGCAGAGGATAGGACTACAAGATCAATTATAATGGTGGTTGTCATGTCAGGCATTGTGGCTTCAGGGATTAGGTTTCCTCTTGTGAAGTCCAAATGATGGTGGAGGATTTGCCATTTTAAGAAGCCGAATTTTCATGTCTAAAACTGACAAGGCCATCCACAGTCTGAGGGACTCATGAGCTACCTTGTGTTCCTTTGGGATCTATACACCAGCTCCTAAGAGGAGGAAACAAGTGAAACGGTAGTATTCCTCACTGAGACCTATCCAGCTGCACTCTCACCACTAAAGTCTCCAGAACCACCCAGGAAATGACAGCATCTCCACAGGAGAAGACAACCACTGCTTTATCAAAAACTTTCTAATCTTTCCAGTCCCAGATGCACTTACTTTGATGGAATAGCCTAGAGATGTCCTACATCCTACTCCAGAAATCAATGACCTCCCCATTGTAAATTTGTTACCTCACTTAGGCATATTTGGTCTCTTATCACTACCAACCAATGGGCCAGGGACACAATAACATATGGTTATTTCATCAAATTTTCTATGGTGCCTACTCCCTACCCCCCTTTTCAGAGACCCTTTTCACAAGGATCTACTATGTTAAGAGGTCCTCATGCTTCTTTCTCTCTTGCAGGAAGAAGGGTTTCTACAGCAATACTTCCTATTGCTGAAAAAAAAGAAAGGGAGGCTGGTGACCCGTCTTAGACTTGTGGAGCCTCAACAACTTCATCCTAGCATCAGTAACTCCGATCCTAAAGTGAGGAGACTGGTTTGCATCTCTCAAACTTCAGGATGTGTAATCCCACATTTTCATCATTTCTACCTCACAGGAAGTACCTGAGATTTACCGTGGGACAGGATCACTACCAATACTGGGTGCTATCTTTCATATTCTCCTGGACTTTCAAGGTATTCACCAAAGTATTATCAGTAGTGGTAGCTTACTTAAGAAGATGCAACATCAGCATTAGTTTTCTTAAGTTGGTCCCTGCAGGACAAACTCGAAGTGCGTTACACAAAGGTTTGCATTTCTATTGTGCGGTGGTGTTACGGAGTGTGGGGGAGTCAGGGCCCTACACCCCTCACTTCCTGCAATTCACCATGACTCTCAGCTAGCTAGTAAAACAGAAGGCTTATTAGATGACAGAAACACAGTCCGAAACAGAGCTTGTAGGTACAGACAACAGGACCCCCTCAGTCAGGTCCATCTTGTGGGGCAAGTAGCCCAGACCCCAGTGTTGGGCCTCCCTCTGTTTCCCCAGCCAGCTCCAAACTGAAACTCCCCCCAGCCCCTCCTTTGGCCTTTGTCGCTCTCCCAAGCAAGGAGACCACCTGATCTTTGTTCTCCAACACCTTCAGATGGCACCTTGCAGGGGAGGGGCCCAGGCCATCAGGGGACAGGGTGTCGGCCATTCTCTGTACAGACCCCTGCACAACACCTGCCGTCTAGAGCTCTGCAACAATCACACACCCTTATCCCACCACCTAGATACTTCAGAAATGCATAGGGGAACTGAGGCACAGTATTCAGAGAAAACATTAAGAATGTTCCCACTTCGTAACACCAGGTCAATACTTCCCACTCCGTCACAGGTGGTATATATCATTACCTCATGGGTAGACATTAATTGGTTAAGCATCACAATACTCCTTTCAAGGTAAGTATGGTCAATATTATCCCTCCTTTGCAGATCCTAAACAAATGTCCTCTGAATAACACACTTAACGGTTAATCTACAAGTGCAACTTTTAACCTGAAGCCTTGCCAAAATAGTCGTAATATTCTATAAATAGCTCATATTATTAACTAAGGGTTGCATGCTTTGTAGTTTATGCAGATTGATCTTATTGCACACAGCAAGGGCTCCCTGCATCCCTTCATCCCCTCACCTTCTGAAAGCAGTCTTCCATCCTCTTTTAGAAGGACCCCCTGCAACATTCTCCAGTCTCTTTCCATGCCAGGGGTTCTGTGTGCCTCACGTTCTTCCCATTCTAGGTTCCCCCATTCTCTCTCCCCAGCTCTCTGTGTACTCCTATACCCTGTCTTCCCATACCAGGGTACTCCAGTTTTCCCCCTGTCAGGAGTTCTGTGATCCATTCCCAACTTCCCACATGCCAGGGATACTGTGTGCCCCTCATTGCCCCAACCTGCTCATGCCAGGGTCCACCAGGGCAGAGAATCTGTTGTGCCCTCCATTCTTCCCTCCACCCATAGTAGGGTCCCCCATTTTCCTCAGTGGTAGGGGCTCTCTACAATCTCTCATTGCCCCCCAGTAGCAGGGGTTCAGTGGCCGCCATTCCACCTTCCCCTACGTCAAGGTCCCCCATTTTGCCCCCATAGAAGGGGCTGTGTTTATGCCCACATTTCTTGCATGCCCCCTAAATCCTGTACAGCTTACTGTTTGGGAGATAAGTCATTATGGGTGTCAACTTGTTAAACTCTGTTGGAAAGTTAGGCAAAGATGAGTTAATTGATGCCATCAACCAGTTTGATCTATAGACAATTGCAGAGGTGCTTGAGGCGGTGACGGTACTAAAGAGCTGTCATTGGTTTCATGTGTCCCCCATATTCACTGTTTGGATTTCCCTTCAAAATCAGAAGGGGTCTGGCCATTGATGCCTAGAACATTCCCTGGTTTGGAATTGATTGGATGCAACATTCAGAAGTTGTTGCATTACATAGAGACAATCACAGAAATGCCATCAAGTTGAATGTAAGTGTAACCCATGCCTGCTTGGCACTCTGTCCCCCTCTAGTGACAGCTAGACCTGCTAAAGCAGGGGTGGGCAAACTTTTTGGCCTGAGGGCCACATCTGGGTATGGAAATTGTATGGCGGGCTGTGAATGCTCACGAAAATGGAAGTTGGGGTGCGGGAGGGGATGTGGGCTCCAGCTGGGGGTGTGGGCTCTGGGGTGGGGCAAGAAATTAGGAGTTCAGAGTGTAGGAGGGGGCTCTGGGCTGGGGCAGGGGGTTGGGGTTCGGGGGGGGAGGGCTCCGGCTGGGGGTGTGGGCTCTGGGGTGGGGCTAGGAATGAGGGGTTTGGAGGGCAGGAGGGAGATCAGGGTTGGGGCAGGGGGTTGGGGCTCAGGAGGAGGTCAGGGGTGCAGGCTCTGGGCGACGCTTACCTCAAGCAGCTCCCAGAAGCAGCGGCATGTCCCCCCGCTGGCTCCTATGCGGAGGCATGGCCAGGCGTCTCTGCGCACTGCCCTGTCCACAGGTGCCGCCCCTGCAGCTCCCATTGGCCATGGTTCTGGGCCAGTGGGAGCTGCGGGGCCGGCGCTGGGGGCGGGGGCAGCGTGTGGAGCCCCCTGGCTGCCCCTATGCGTAGGAGCCAGATGGGGGACATTCAGAAATCCCAATGCCTGATGGGGCAAAAACATTGTCGCAGGTGGTTCTGGGTACATATCATCAGGCCCCCCCTTCCCTCCCTCCCTTCGTGAAAGCAAAGGCAGACAATCATTTTGTGCCTTTTTTCCTGGGTTACCCGAGCAGACGGCATACCACGGCAAGCATGGAGCCTGCTCAGCTCATCGTCAGCGTATGTCTCCTGGGTGCTGGCAGACACGGTACTGCATTGCTACACAGCAGACGCTCATTGCCTTTTGGCAGCAGACAGTGCAGTATGACTGGTAGCCATCGTCAGAGTACTCCAGGGTGCTCTTTTAACTGACCTCGATGAGGTCAGGGGCGCCTGGGCAAACATGGGAGTGACCCAGCCAGGTCATTACGCTTTTAAGTTTAGTTTCATGGCGATTCAGTCCTGCCGGCAGTCTTACTGCGCCGTCTTTTAATGAGCAGCCAGGAGACGACGATGGCCAGCAGTCATACTGCACAGTCTGCTGCCATCAAGATGTATAAAGATAGATGAAGTGGATCAAAACAAGACATAGACCAGATTTGTTTTGTATTCATTTTCTCCTCCCTCCCTCCCTCCCTCCATGAAATCAACGGCCTGCTAAACCCAGGGTTTTGAATTCTATCCTTGAGGGGGCCATTCTGTTTCTCCTTGATGCAAAGCCACCCCCTTTGTTGATTTTAATTCCCTGTAGGCCAACCCTGTAAGCCAAGAAGTCAGTTGCCCCTCTCTCCATCAGAGCAACGGCAGACAATCGTTTCACGCCCTTTTCCCTGGATTGCCCGAGCAGATGCCATAGCACAGCAAGCATGGAGCCTGTTCAGCTCACCGCAGCAGTTAGGACCATTGTAAACACTTTGCGCATTATCGTGCAGTTTATGCAGAACCAGCACCAGAGAAACCAGGCAAGGAGGCGACGGCAGTGTGGTGATGAGGACATGAACACAGAATTCTCTAAAACCGCGGTCCCCAGCAATTTGGAGATGATGGTGTTATTGGGGCAGGCTCATGCCGTGGAATGCCGATTTTGGGCCCGGGAAACAAGCACAGAGTGGTGGGACCGCATAGTGTTGCAGGTTTGGGACAATTCCCAGTGGCTCCGAAACTTTCGCATGCGTAAGGGCACTTTCATGGAATTTTGTGACTTGCTTTCCCCTGCCCTGAAGTGCAAGAATACCAAGATGAGAGCAGCCCTCACAGTTGAGAAGCGAGTGGCAATAGCCCTGTGGAAGCTTGCAATGCCAGACAGCTACCGGTCAGTCGGTAATCAATTTGGAGTGGGAAAATCTGTGGGGGTTGCTATGATGCAAGTAGCCAACACACTCATTGAGCTGCTGCTGTCAAAGCTAGTGACTCTGGGAAATGTGCAGATCATACTAGATGGCTTTGCTGCAGTGGGATTCCCTAACTGTGGTGGGGCTATAGATGGAACGCATATCCCTATCGTGGGACCGGACCACCAGGGCAGCCAGTACATAAACCGCAAGGGGTACTTTTCAATGGTGCTGCAAGCACTGGTGGATCACAAGGGACGTTTCACTAACATCCCAACGTGGGATGGCCGGGAAAAGTTCATGACGCTCGTGTCTTCAGGAACTCTGGTCTGTTTAAACGGCTGCAGGAAGGGATTTACTTCCCAGACCAGAAAATAACTGTTGGGGATGTTGAAATGCCTAAAGTTATCCTTGGGGACCCAGCCTTCCCCTTAATGCCATGGCTCATGAAGCCGTACACAGGCACCCTGGACAGTAGTAAGGAGCTGTTCAACTATAGACTGAGCAAGTGCAGAATGGTGGTAGAGTGTGCATTTGGACGTTTAAAGGGTCGCTGGCGCAGTTTACTGACTCGGTCAGACCTCAGCGACACCAATATTCCCATTGTTATTGCTGCTTGCTGTGTGCTCCACAATCTCTGTGAGAGTAAGGGGGAGACATTTATGGTGGGGTGGGAGGTTGACGCAGATCGCCTGGCCGCTGAATACGCACAGCCAGACACCAGGGCGGTTAGAAGAGCACAGCAGGAAGCGCTGTGCATCAGAGAAGCTTTGAAAACCAGTTTCATGACTGGCCAGGGTACTGTGTGACATATTATATCTCTGCTATAATAGAGGACATGAAAATGTGTGCTGTCACCACACAGTAATAGGCTTTGAAATGTGTGTTGCCCTACCGTGATGACACAGTTGCAAAGCCACTGGCAGTTCAGTTGATGAAAGATCTCTCACTTTTTTGTTTTTATTCATTCTTTGAGTCCTCGTGTAGTAACTTGAAGTCAATAGAGTTCTACTTGATATATTCCGTTATTAAATGAAGAATGTTCCATTGATAATAGAAAGTAGGCCGCCAAATTGTGAAACTATTGTCACATATTTGTCCATTATTTATAACGAGTACTATCCAATTTGTGAACACTGAAAAGATAAATTAGGCGTTCAGCCTGTGGAATTTTGATACAAGTTTTTGCATATGTAAAAATGTTGATTTTTAAAATTTTCTTCTAATTTTCAAAGTACATTTATGGGAGCTAATTGTGTGCTCTGGACATGTATCCTATACATTAAAAATTACATCATAAACACTGATAAAGAACTGTCCATAAATATATCCATATCAACCCACACCCTTCTTATTGACCTTAAAAAAAGGGGGGAAAGGATTGTCTTCGTAGCAATGACAGTACAAAGATGCAGGTTCTGTATTCTAGTTCTGTGCTTTGGCTTATTGGTCATCTTGTTTCTAGGTATTTTTAAAAGCATTTTCCTGCAAAATTCATATACTTTGCTGAGGAAATGATATTTCTCATCCATGTTTACAGAAATAGATTTTGGAATCCATTTGAAGGCAGTATCTTCAAAGGGACACATTATTTTAAGCTGTTTAAAATTTTCAGAACTATACAGCCCTCATAACTGCCAGCCACCAGAGTTGTCCTTTTTATAACTATATAATTTGCATTATCTTGGGGTTTTTATTTGAATAATTCCTTAAATACAGGGGGGCTTTTTTTGCTCAAAAGAACATCATATTTTTTTTAACAAGGCACCTTAGGTTTTAAAAGCAGCTGACTATTGTTTGACTGGACCCTTTTAATCTGTGTATGAGGAATCCAAACTGAATGATATGGAGCTGTGAAAATCCAGTTAGTGTGAGCTGTAATCTCTTTACTGGCTTTAAGTAGTTAGAGTAGCATTCAGACACCCCGCAGATACTGAACTGCAGAGATACAGTAATCACCTAAACATGTAGCCAGTGTTTTGCTGTCATGGATCTAAAGCAGAAGAGTCCCTAATAATCTATTTATTTATTTTTTAAAATTGACCTTTCTGTCATAAAATGAAATTGAATGCAACATTAATATATTAAACTCTATTTATTTCACAAATAGGCTACCCAGGGTCTGTGGATGAAAGTGTTTTCTGGAACCTCGATATTACCTACTGTGGACATTGTAAAGTATCTAATTCCTTTGATTACAGAAGGAAGGGGGAAACGTTTTCTTTGTATAAGAAAAATATAATAATCCACTAATCTTAGAATTTTCTACTGCTATTTGAGACTCTAAATGAATACAAGAAACTGTTAAAGGTTGAAAAAATCTAGACATTTGAATCAGAACAAAAGGGAAGATACAAACTTTTTCCTTGATTATAAAAGAAACTGGATCCATTAATACAGCTTATTGAATTTGTGTAGGAAAATATTCTGTAATAACTTTGTCAAATGATGCTGTGTTTACAGATCATCTTATGAAAAGATAAAAGATAAATCCATCTTCTTACATTTTGCACTATAGCTGATGAGAAATATACTGTAGCTTTCTAGCATACCAGTGCAAATTCTAATATTACTGCACCAGAGCTTAATACCATTAATGATCAGAATTCTGACCATGTTTATACCAACTATGTAGATATACTTTTGAAAGTCTCTCACATACACTCTATCTTTCTCATGTGCTCTGAATCTCACATAATGTGTTTAATAGCTCAGCTCTAAATTCCAATTTTTAAATAGAACTTGTTACATCTTAAGGGCCAAGTCCTGAACCTCTGCACAAAGCACTGTAAACAGGCATTCTATAGTGATACCTATGAAGACTTAAGGAGAAATAGAATCATCCCCCCAACATGACTTCATGCCTTTCACTTGCTCCAGTAATCCAGCTAATGGACTGTAACAGTGGCTGCTGCCCTTGAACCTTCCCTATGCATGATATTCTGGCTGGTATGGTCCTGGATTCACTGGCTAAGTTTGTTCCATCCCCACAAACTCTTGAGCTGTTCAGAGAGCGCTACGGTAGACAACTACTTAATGGTAGTCTGTGAATTCAGAGTCTAATGCATGTCTTTTCTTTTGTCTTGGTTCCAATTCGTAACACTACAGGAGTTACGGCATTTGGAACCTTACACAGTCGTCTTGGTACTGGGAGGATTTTCCCCATACTTATGCAGGCATCGAAAAAGAGAGATGTGCATCTGTAGGTTAAATTTATCTAATCCTAAAAGTTTGCAGGATTTTAAGCCAAGTCTATATATTGCTTGGAGATTATGGTTTATTGGTTTAAACAGCAGGTTTGAGTACTTAGAATCAAAGGCGTAAATTCTGGTAAGGACGTCCTTGATCTTCTGTACTCATCCAGACACTTATTCCTCCCAACCTGCAGAAAAATCAGATCGCTCAAATGTTTGCTTACATTGTACACTCATACAGAAGGTCTACTCCCTGAACTTCTATTTTTTGTGTCTGCTGCTAGAGGAGGGGGGCCTTTGAAGGCAGGATACTAAAAGAGGGAGTAATCCTTGTAGACCTAGAAATGCCTTTGCTGTTCTTTTTTTGTGCAGCTACCTGAACACTTGAAGTTAGCACTAACAACCCATGGGCCCTCAGTACCACATGATGCTTTCTGAGGGCATTCAGCATGGCTGATACCAGCAAGGTTCAAGATCCTTGGCTTGTTGGTATTCCTTTTGACACGTCCCAGGATTGGTAGACCTTTCAGCCTCAATTGCAGGGGTGACTCAGACACCCATGATGAGGCCAGGAGAGAGTGGGTTTTCCATCAGGGAGAGACAGCAAGATAGGAAGGCTGCCCACTGAGTACCCAGACACTCCCTGTGACCAGAAGCCTTCTGCTTTGGGCACATGCCCAGCCTCTTGCATCCCCTTTCTCACGAAGGCAGCCTCTGCTCTCTGGCAAGGTGGGAAGAGGAAGAGAGAAGATGCAGCCCTTACCCTTTCTCCACAATGCACCCATTCACAATCAGGGCACAATTCTGACCCAGCCAGCAACTACCAGAGGAATGGAATCTTGCAGTCTAGTGTCCTAGTCTGAAGCTGCACAGTCTCTCTCAACACAGTTCATGCACAGAATTCTTTGCCTGCCCCACATGTTGCTGCAGAGACCCACCCCACTGTTTCATTTTGGGCTCTTTCCCTTCCCACACATAGATTCAGATACTCAAGAAATAAATTATCCCTGGAATAGCAAAATGAATTATGCCAATCAATGGACTCTCAATGGGAAAACTGAAGGGGTATCTGGAAACGGTCCTTGGAGTGTTTTTGGGCTATTCAACTGCAAGAATCAATTTATGCATTGAAAGGAACAGTTATTTAACTGCAAAATCTTAGTAGATCCCTGGAGCCCAGGAACAAGAACTGATCTAAATGACTCCCCGAGCCATGACCCCATTCAGAACAGCTAGAAGATCCCAGTGACTGCTGTAACTATGGGTAGTGGATCAATCCTTCAAAGTCTAGATGGTTACCCTTTTCTTCAAAGGTAGGTTTTGATCTTTGCAGAGGATTTAGAGAAAGGCAGAAAGGTTGGTCCACATATAAGCACCAGATCCATCCTGATACAGGCCTCTTACCCACGATTTAACTGGTACAAATTCAGGTAATTTCATGCGTCCTACCCAGATAAAAGTCCAGAACCAGTTCAGGAAGTAAGGAGGTTTCACAAACAATTTTTAATTCCTTTCGTTTGCCAAAGGAAGAAACAAGCTCCACAAATCCATCAAGTTTTACACTGTTAATCCAAATGTACAAGAGCCCAGGTGCAAAGCATTGTCTCTCAGGAATACTGATGAATTTCCTACTCATAATAGCCCAGATGAAGTCCAACTAATTAGTCCTAGACACAAAAACATACAGAAATGCAATTAACTTAAGTACAAAACTTAAACAAGTAGATTTAACAGTCTTCTGATAATTTAGGTTACAGCCCAGTCCCGGAAGGTCAGAGAGACAGGGATATTTACTATTAACTTCACTTTCCCTAAAATGATGGGTGGACTGCAGCTAGTATTTGATTTTTAAAAGGGTAAGTTATTTTCTTAGAATCTGGAGTTGCAGGATGAAGTCCCTAAAATCCATTAGGCAAAGGTGAGGGAGAGTGAATGTCTTTGTTCCCAGGATCTCCAAGATGTATGTTTACATGTTCCAATTCTCCAGTCCCAACAGACATTCCTTCAGTTTGCTGTTGTCGGGTGGTACTTCCCCATTCCAGGCTCCCCCATCTGGACTGGCAGTAGCAACAAGAACATTTACTAAGATGGTGGTGGCAGTGGGGGTTGTGCTATGACAAAAAGTCATGTTCCTGGACAGCTAGCTGAATAGAGCCATATTGACTATAGCAACCAGATCCATACTGGTGGAGGAATAGTAAATCAACGATGAGTGTTAAACATGGGTGTGTGGGGGGAATTCCTTTAACCTTTTTCAGGTGCTAACATACCAGAGAGGATGACTTTACCCTGGAATAAACAGAGTATTTTTGTTTGTTTTTTGTTTGTTTTTGCACAAGACAGAATGACCTGATTAAAGAACCAGGTGATAAAAGCATGATGTGGACTTACTTTCAATCTTACCTTGGCTCAATCAAAAGGTGATGCCCTGGGCCCATTTCCACATGTATCTGTTTCTCCTGTAGTGGTATAAAGTGAGTGAAGACACTCAGGACAGTTTCTCTGTCTGAGACCTTGCAAATGCTATTGTGGAAGTAAAGTAAACCTTTCTTTGTTTCCAGCACAGCTATGGTAAATGACCTTAAAAAAATCTGTGCTGCAGTCACTGATTGTGCATGAACCTTCGGTCACCAATGCAGTAGTAGCTGTCTCCTCTCTTGGTTAATTTGTGGCAGGACATTAGTAAACCAAGGTGAGCTGTGAGGATGAAGATGGAGAGAAGAAGGCATTTGTTGCCATTGTATCTTTAGTGGAGGACAAAAGATTATTATACAGTCGTTCCAAACTATCCATATGCTGGTCTGTCAGAAGAGCAATGTTATCTTTCAAAGCCACCTGGAAACTAGTAATCAATCTCCAAGGCCAGACCATCAAAAACAGGTCTGTTACCTTTGTGGAATAGGTGCACACCAACATCAAATGAAGGAAACAATGCTTGGTCCATGACTGACTTATTTAAAATCATTAGTAAAGGGTTTAAAATGTGATCTGCAAATGAAAAATCAACGTTGGTATAATGTGTTGAATGTTGCAAATTCCAGCATGTTAACCTTAATATACTCTTTTCCTCCAAACCCATCATTTCCCTCCCCTCCCCTTTTCCAGGTCTTGAAATCCAGTTTGCCATGATTGCTGGCTTTCACTAATTATTGCATCCCAGCACTGACTCTTCTGGTGACTTTCCCTTTCAGCATCAACTCCAGTTTCAATTGCTCTTCAGTGTGGGTGTAGCATGTTGTTGAAAGAAAGCACAGAAGAATGTGGTTAATATGGAATTCTGTACTCTTCTGCCCATCCCCATTCTTACAGATCTGCAGAAGTAACCTTTAACTTTTGATGATGTGTTGAATGTCCCACTTGCTCTGTTTTTGTTTGGGGGCATTCAGAGCAGCAAAATAATGCACTCCCAGAGTTGCTATCAGTGTGTTCTAAGGAAATTAGAAAATGGCTTTGAATTTCATGGTCTTTGATTTATATCATATTTTGGACACTGAGACCTATTCAATGGCTTAGTGAAAGTGAAGTGAAGTCTGGTGTACAAAACCTTGCAGATGCTGGGAGCATTTTGTATTTTTCTCAATTTGCATGCTCCAGCCTACATTGAAGCATTACTGGCTGAACTTAGATGAAGGCATAACATTACATGATCAGTTAACATCACTAGCAAAAATAACATTTTATATCTCCACTTTCCTAGAAAACTATACCACTTCTTTTCAGATGGGAATCTGGCTACTGTGTTCTATTATTGTGAGTTTCCTCATGTTACAGTCCAATACCCTACAAAAACAGTTTTTTAAAAGCCCTCCATTAAGACGTGTTTGTATCCTTGTGACTGTTACTACATTTAGAAGTGATAGACATATATTGTTGTGTTTATTCCGATATAAGCTGAGGAAGTAAAACAGTTTTCCTCATGGTGTAGAAAGAAAAAACTTCTCTTCTGGGCAGAGATTTTTTTGCCAAGTTTGAGTGAGAAGTGAATGTATAATTATGATCTTCCTAACGAATGTGGCATTACTGGGTACATATCGAACAGTATTTTATATATGATACAAAATTAAATGCTCGTTTAGGAATATTTTACACTTGTCGTTGATTTAACCAGCATAAGTTCTTAGTTTTTTCCTTCACTTTGATGTGTAATTCCTGCCAAGAAATTCTGACTCCTGACATCAAGAGGCTAGAATTAAAATGTGTGACTATCAAGGCATAATCCAGTGTCATTTTTTAGATCACTAAAGATGTCTGTTTCTTAATTACAAATATTACAGAAGCTACATTATAACAGAAGATCTGTAGTAAGCCTTGAATCATATCTAAAGTCCTGAGCGAAATAACAAAGAATTTGGAAAACAGTAAAGCAGCAAAATAATAACAGACTGACTGAAGTAAAAGACAGTTGAAAAGAGATTATTGTTCACCCTTAGGCTAAAATGTCATTTGTGGTTACCTTTTTTAGAAGACTGAGTTCTTTCACCAATGGTTTAAGTGTATACAACTGGAAATGTCATGAAAAACTTTGACTTTTTAATTCAGTGTGAGGTTTTTTTTAATAATTGGTATGCATTTTGTCAAAACCTTAAAATACTTTTTCTATGTGAATAATGTACCAGTTATTATCCAAAAAAAAAAAAAAAATCCACTTGGTGTTTAATTTTCAAAGGAATCAAGCAGTATTTGAAAGTATTAGGATAGAAGTTTGTTTATTGCACAGAGGCAACACAGTTACAGTTGTATATTTTCTATTGGTGGAAATTCTATATAACAGGTGTAGGTGGTATTGTTCAAATGAAAACAAGAGGGTAGTCTGTTTTATTTGGCTTATGTAAAAGATGTATATCCATTTCCCCCCCAAAATTCTAACATGCAAAATTAGATTTTATATTTGAAATTGAATAAAATGCCTTTATCATAAAAAGTAATAAGACTGCATGCAGTATTCATGAAAATACTTAATTGACTTCAAGGCATCATGAAAGCTTTCTTTTTTTCTTGGATTATTTTTCCCCTCTAATTGGTTTAGAACAAAACTCTTTTCATCGAACTTGTATTTCACGTACTAAATATTTTCCTACCTGCATAATTTTTGTCTGTTTTATTATAGCAAAAATCCTTTCACTTCACCTAATTTGACCTAAATTTGGTCTCTGGCTAAAATAACAGATACCTTGATTACAAAATTTAAGTTTTCTTAATTGCAAGAGACTGTTGTATCTCCATAATAGTGAAATTTCAGTATTAATTATTTTACTTAGTGTTAGGCATGTCTCTACCATTCACTCCTAGAAACCTTTTTAGCTGTAGTAATGAGTATTGAACCAATGGCCTCAGTATTTTACAATTATTTGTAGAAGGGGACAATGTGCTTTGAACATTACATACAGAATAGAGGGGGGTGAACCTTAAGTAGAGTAAAGAGCTATGAAATAGCAGACTGTGAAGTTAAAGAAAACAGTGGTGGTATACAACAAGCTGGAAGGGACTAGTGGGTCTCATGTAAGTTTCTTGTTAACAGAAATGGCATTTTAGGGGTGAGCGTCACGTTTAAGAGTTTTTAATAAGTCAGTTTCTAACCCTTTTCTTTGTGAAGACAGCCTTGAAAACAAAAAGACTTAAATGAATGCAAAGCAATGGGTAGCAATGGAATGACTGTACAGCATGGCTCTGCTTCTGCAAGGGAAGACTGGTACTAAAGATGCTGAAGTTTCAAACACACACACTATAAAATGAGTCCGTTAAGTTTGATGCGTATCCGAAAGAATCATATTAATAACCCTCCCCAATATCAGTTGACTTTTTCTCTCTGCATAATAGCGAACAGGATTAATTTGGGGCAGGGAATTGCTTGATGGTAGCACCCAAAATATTAAGGCTGGCTTTGTTTGTTAAAACTGTTCTCCTTCTCTGTCTGTGACTGAGCCCAGTTGCTTCTCTCTCAAGCATTTGTAGCGGTAGCCACACCATGGCAAGCTGAGCTCCCTTTATGTGCTCTGCCCCTCTCCCTCAATGCCTGCTGGAAGACATGGGAGATGCACCTCATAGTCTATAGCCTCCTCTGTTACCACCATGGCAGGTGCAGATGCAGCAGCACATGAGGATAAGGAACATAGGTAGAGCAAAGCTGCTGCAGCTGCGCAGGGAACCCTATAGCCCAGCTGTTGCCTGCTGCTGAGGCACAGTCTGAAGATCTGAAGAGCATAAAGGCCCATATTCTCAACACCTGATACCCCTTATCAGCCAGGGAAAGAGTACGGAATTGATAGATTTTGGTGCGTGGGTTAGTGGCTAAGTATTTTATCCAAGGAATATCACATAGAGAACGTTTTTGAGGAAGCCTCTGGTTAAAATTTGAACACCTCACAGGTACAGTTTTATTTGAAAAATATCTTTAAAGGTATTTGCGCATAATATTGATATAAACAACCACACAAAAACTTTGTTCAGTTTAGTGAGAGTTAAGGTTGCATTAGGACACACCAGCTTAAATCCTGAAAAGTGAAGAAATTAGTTTAGCGAAGAGTTTCCTATATTTCTTGCTGCTTTTACATTGCCTATAGCACTGTGGATAATACACTCCGTAAGACTTTCACTTCCACATCCAACAGATACCAAAAAGCAATATGTACCCCAGCTTCCTCAAGCTACTACTCCGCACAAAACCTTAACAGAGACTTCATAGTGCTCTTGTATCAACAGATTGCAGCATCTGACTGTCAAAAATTCCATTGATTTGATAAGTTATTCTGCCTTACTATCAGTGAGGTCACTGTTCAGTTCTTTGCCTAAGTGCAAATGGGACCTTCAGACTGAAATCAGATGTCTACAACTTGAGATACCAGAGTAATTCCTAATCTTTACTTTGTTCAGCCAGTAAAGAAGTATTTGACACACGCTTTCCTAGAGAGTTATGTAGTTTTTTGCTAGATGACACTAGCACAGTGGAGATCAGGAATTCTGGGTTCTATCCCTGGCTCTGGAAGAAGTGTGATTTAATAAAGACAAGATAACAAAAGCACACTGAATCTGAAAGTCATGTGGCTGAGTAACTACCATGTTTGAGACCTGGATTCTATTCCTGACTCTGCCTCCGCTGACCTTGTGTAACGTCTCTGTTAAATTATTTGTAAAATGAGTTGGCAGGTCGTACTTGCCTTGCAGAGCTGGAGGTCATGGCCTTGATTCAATAAGGGTGGTGAGGTGCATGGGAATTTGTGAAAGTTGGTAGAGGGGAGATTTGAACGGATCTTTCTGAGTTTTTCCCCTGAGCGGCTATGTTACATCATCGCTGATAAATACAGTGTGTTTGGTTGGCGCACATTTTTTCAGTGATAAAGAAAAAGTTATAAATTATGGCACACATGAGCACCACCTGTATATAACTGATATTGTATAGTCAGCAGGGAGAAACATGTGGTGCAAAGCAAAGATTCCATAGTGCTTTAGATTTTTTGCAAAGGGTGTCTGACAAGAAGGTGAGACAATCCAGTGAAAAACTTGAAAAAGGGGGGGTCATTTTGGAACTCTTATTCTTTCCATATCAAACCATCATGAAAAATTCAAATAGTATACAGATTGCTTTTGGTGCTTTGTTTTTTGCAGTGTTAATGAGATTTTTATAAAGTTTTAAAGCTCCTGTTGAACTGAATGTCTGACTCAACCTTAACTATACAGTTGCAACCAACAACTCTATAATTGCTGCTGATAGAATTGTCAGATAACTTAAAAGGCTGATCACAGAACTACTGCATTGTAGCCTGGCTGCTGTTTTTCATTTTGATTACCTCAATTGGTTCATTTTGTGAGCATTATAACTTTGAATCAGTGAACATTTAACTACGTTTAGGGATTTTTTTTCCACTGGGAGTTGATCCTGAGACATGTGGGAAAGAACCAGAGGGTTTGACTGTAGATACTCATTTCTTGTTTTCTCCAGGCTCTACGCTAGGTACACATTATCAGCACTGTTCCCCATTATCAGGTGGAGAATGCTTCTGTGGTTGATGCTCTTTATGAGTTCAAACAGGATGAAAGGAGTGCCTATCATTATTCTCTGCCCCTCCTGGACTTTTTAAAGACAAAAACATTTTCCCTTTCAGAGAAATGCACAAAAACAATAGTACTTGGCGCTTCACATTTTTGTCTTTTGAAAATGTAAACTGCACCTCAGGAGAAAAGTGTTACACCCATTTTTCAGATTTGAGACATGAGAGACAAACATCGTGACCTACCTAAGGCCATACATCATTTCAGGAGCATTAATAGAGCTCAGTGTTTATAGCTCCTGCACACATGCTCAGATCACTAAACAATACCGTGTCAAGTTGGCCATCTTCTGGGATTGCAGTACACACACAAACATTCTTATTAAAATTACCAACTATGGAAACTTATGGATGTGAATAAAAATGGTTAAAAGACTTTAGTTTCCCCAGTGAATGACTGTAGAATTAATGTTGTTTGCAACACAACACAAATGAGGCTAACCGCTTATTCACGCTTGTTTAACTTCAAGCTGTGGGCTAGCTTCTGCTCGGGATAGCAAGGAGTAGAAAGTGCATTGCTTCTTCCTGTTTCCCTAGTAGGAGGAGGATGAGAGTGAGCATAGCAGCTTGGGGAGAAGAGGGAGGGAGTGTGAATATTGCCTCTTCTTATCCATGTTTTGCCACTGCTGTGAGAAGCGCAGCAGTAGCTGAGTGCAGGAAGGGGCAGGAAAAAAGGAGAGAACATATTCACTGTAAAGTTTTTAAAAAAATATAGCAAATATTTTCAGTTTGAACAAATAAGGGTCTGACTCAAGTGGACCTTTAGACCATTCTGTTTTAACATTTGACATAGTTTAAAAAAAATTATGAGAAAGGGACTGTTTGAATTGTAGTAGTTTTGAGTAAACTGCTTTTTCCTGGGAGCATAAAGCACTGCAGTTTAAGGGTTTTATTTACTCAGAAGATGGTATCTTGATTGATATAGATGCTAACTTTGGCTGGGATTTTCAAAAGCACCCAAGTGACTTTTGGGCACTACTGAAAATTTTGCCCCTAATATTCTCCTAAGCATTCATGTTTTACTTATGATTCAGATAAATGACCTTCCGAATCCAGGGTCTGTGCAGATTAGTATAGAAAGAATACTGTAGGAAAACACTCCTTTTTAACTATAAAAGCATGTAAAAGCATATTCATGTACAGGTTGAGCACATTCATATATGAATTATATATAGAGAAAAATATGTGTTTGGTTTTGTTTGCAGTCACTGTGTAAAGTAATTGGAATAGAAATCTTATGAACATATGATCTACTTTATCATAGCAGTTTTCATATATCACATTCCTGCCAGGGAAAATATTCGTTTTATATAAGCAACATCATGATTTTCCTTTTCTTGGTCTTTAGACTGATACTGTGTTTATGTAACACAATAGAAATAGTCTAATGTGTTTATACTTTTATATCTTCTTAGCTCAAATATTGGATACAATTAGATGTAAAACTGTTATAACTTTAAATATTTGCATTGAAGCTTGAATTCTTGTAAATGAGATGTGATTTACATTTCTGCAATAGATGTTTTTTGTCTTCTAGGGTTAGCTGTGTAATTCTATTGGGACTGTTCATAAGTTTTTGATTATTTTTAAGAGATATTGATAAAAACTATTCAATGTTAAATCTTAAATTGCAAAGAAACAATGAAGGCTATTAAAAACTTGGCGTTCTCGATCTGACAGAGAAGATCATTTCCTGATACTTCTCTTTGTGAGAACCAATTTGAATTAGACATAATTCCCTAACATCACCTTGAATTTCCATCTGTGTAAGCCTGATGTTCTTAAGCATTTTGCATTTACCTAATGCTCTGGGCTGTTTTCACTTAGCACGTATGGTAACTGTGACTATCTTAAAACTGTAGATATGAATAACAATTGTTTGCTGATCTTACCCTCTATCTCCCTGGGTAACCTGCAGTCTGCAAAGGCTGAATAAGTGGCAGATAGCTTTTGTCATCCCTTATCCGAGCTGTACACTTGTAAGGAAGAGCAGGGATAATCGCCTAAATCTAATTAGGGGTTAAAAGAGGCCATGACTGTGATGTGGCATTGAGACACCTTACTGTATCAATCCTGTTTGCATTAGAAAAATAAGGTTGTCATATTGATTATTCAAATTAGCTTGTATTGGCCATGGCTCAATGGTTTGTATTGCAGCTGAAGCAATTGTAGGTCCCAGCTTTTCAGAGAAGACCTATGCTTATAGCATATATTATGTGGTGTCTTGTTTGCTAAATTAGGGTTTAAAAAACTAAGAGTGGGAGAGTTTTTTATTAGAATTAAGGGTTTAAGTGACCATCAGCAAGTGAAGTTGAGCTTTTATGTGAGACTTTTTGTTGTTGCGGAAAACGTTTATTAAATGAAGGCCAGCTAAATTGTTTTAGATCTTTGGTTGAAGAAATTAGTGTTGGAGTTAATAGAACTTAAAAGATTCTATTTGTGCACTAATTGATGTTTAGCTCAAAGTCAAATGGGACTAAAAAGAGCAAAACAATTTAATTCAGATCAATTCCAAATTCAAGAGACAATGAATTCACTTGGTTATGACTTTCAAGCCAATTCAAAAAATCTTCCTGTTACTGGGATATTTTACCATTTTCAAAATATTTTTTAATATTGGGAGAGTTTCGTCTCATTCAACAGCAACACCTGCTGACATCCTGACATGGTATTAATGCTCTAGAGAAACAGCATTAATTTCAGTCCTTGTAGTAAGGATAGCGTTGGTTTATAGGAGACCTCTATATGGGAGGGGCAAATCTTTATGAAGATTCTGGTTTGGCATGAGCTGTACCACTTTCAGTCTTTCCCTCATAGTCTGAAAGGGCTTCCATCTTGTGTGGGTGTTGAGTGTGGCTGTTTGCACTAGGCATTGGTGGTGGTGTGGGGTAAAGATACCTAGTGCTGGGCCAAGAATTCTGTTTCACTGAAATATTTTTCCTGTGTTGACCTAGTTTCTTTAGTTTATCTGTGCAACTGTTCTCAACACTGCAGGATTATCTGGCGGAGTGCTAACTTTGTGGAGGAAGAGTTCATATCCAGCCTGCTGCCTGAAGGTCTGGAGAAGGGTCTTGAGATCTTTCCTCTTCCCCAGCTTTATAGCTGCTCAAGTAGGAAGTCCATTGTGCTGAATAGAGGCCTACAGCCTTTCTCTGTTCTTGAAGGGCAATCAGCTGATGAAGTTGCACTCCTGAACTGGCAGTGCTGTTGGGCTGTAAATGCTCTCCATCCCCTCCCTGCAAAGTGGTGCCTATTCTTCTGTGTCTGACTGGTACTGAATGGCTCCCTCTGGCCCTGGAATGGGTAACATGTATGCAGTGCTAAACAGAAAGCTGTGGAGTACTGTCTGGGTGGGGAGGCAGAAGAATCTTGGTCATGTAGGTGGGGAAAAATGTTTATAGGGAAAGGGCCTGTGGACATGGACATGGGTAGGAGACCAACGGAAGAGGGAATGTGAAGAAATAGGCAACAAGGGAGGAGGTGAGTAATACTTACTATTCCTCACCAACTTCCCAAATTTTGTTTAGGATGTGTTTGTCATCATCCTGTGAAAAAATGTTAAGTCTTGATAGGACCTTAATTTGAACAGTATCATGTGTCTCATTCTTTCAATATTTGAATACCACTGAATTACTTTTAATTGCCTTGGTTTTTATCTGAGAAACAAGGTGGGTGAGGTAATCTTTTATCGGACCAACTTTTTTTGGTAAAAGAGACAAGCTTTCGAGCCACACTGAGATCTTCTTCAGGTCTGGGAAAGGTACTCTAAGCTTTTTATATCACTTGGTTATTTTGTTTGAACTTTTGGATTCTGACTTTTCTAATAATTTAAAACTTGAAAAATATTGTGCACAAGTCTCATGGCTCTAATGTTTTGCTTGACCAGACAGTGAAATTAGGTGGTTTATCCTGGTACCTCATTGCAGTTTTGCCTGTCTAAGAGGCCATTCAATACCGATCATTGTTTAAAAAAAAAAAAAAAAAAAAGTCTCTTCAGTTGCTTGGAAATACTCCAATTGAATTTTTGTCCTCTTGGGACGAAAGCTTGGCACTTCATTTCAAGACATAGCAACTTGGTGTATCGTGGTTATGATTTTCAGCCAAACCTGGAAATCTAGGAAATGAGCCAAAATCCCATTATGCTCAGCAGTATCAACATGCTATTTCTAAAGGCAGTAGGCTGGCCTATTCATTTATTGCGTACTCTGAATTTTTATGTTGTAGTGACATTTGTGGAAGACTTCAGTTTAAACAGTTTCATTGGAAAGCTAACATAGATTGAAAATATATAGACCACGTTGTGCTTAATTGGTAATGAACGAGGTGCTGGGGCTCAAGTAATTCTTTTACTTTCATAACTGATGTGGCAAGCCTAGAGGTGCTGGGGCTCAGCCCTGGCAAGCTCTGGTGCAAATTAATCACTGAGACCGCCAATCATATGCTCATTGCTGAGATGTAATATTTACTTTTTTTCCACATTTTCAGTTAGAAAACATACCATTGCACTGAAAGGAAGGAGTGATCTTTGTGAATTTTTAAAATCTATCATAGATATTCCTAGTAGGCCTTAGGGTAAGTCTGCACTGCAGTTAGACACCCGTGGCAGGCCCATGCAAACTGACTTGGGCTTGCGGTGCTCAGGTTGTGCGGCTGTTTAATTGTGGTGTAGAGGCTTGGTTTCGGGCTGCAACTTCTGCCTGAGCCTGAACATCTCTACACTGCAATGAAATAGCCCCTTACCCTGAGCCCTGCGAGCATGAGTCAGCTGGCATAGGCTAGCCGCAGATTTTTAACTGCAGTGTAGACATACCCTAAATGTGTCTAAGAGTAGGAGATGAAACTCGGGAGATCTAGATTTTATTCCTGGTCTAAACACATAGTTCATGTAACCTTACACAAGTGACTTGACCTCTTTATGCATCAGTTATCTATCTGTAAAATAGGAATAATACTTACCTGCCTCACAGGGGCATTGTGAAGATTAATTCACTAATATTTATTAACTGGCTTAAGACAGTGGTTCTCAACCAGGGGTATGCGAACCCCTGGGGTTACAAAGAGGTCTTCCAAGGGGTATATCAACTCATTTAGATATTAGCCTAGTTTTACAACATGCTACATAAAAAGCACTAGCAAAGTCAGTACAAACTAAAATTTCGTATAAACGATGACTTGTTTATACTGCTCTATATACTATACACTGAAATGTAAGGAATATATTTATATACCCATTGATTTATTTTATAATTACATGGTAGAAATGAGAAAGTAAGCAATTTTTCAGTAATAGTATGCTGCTTCACCTTTGTATTTTTGTCTGCTTTTGTAAGGAAGCAGTTTTTAAGTGAGGTGAAACTTGGAGGTATGCAAGACACAACAGACTCCTGAAAGGGGTATAGTAGTCTGGAAAGGTTAACAGCCTCTGGTTTAAGAGTTGATAGTACATGAGATTACAGAAGTGATCAGCATTTTGTGGGTGGTAATCCAATTATCTTTTGCACTTGTATTGGTCCTTTTGCAATGGAATTTAGTGTATGAGAACGTTCACTTGAGATCTTTTGTTTATCAAATATTGCAAGGAGCTTTCAGAATAGAGCATGATGCTAATGATTTCTGCAACAACTAGGCACAATTGGGTAAAGTTTGGATGCTATTTTTGGTTAAGGTCCTTGTTTTTGTTGCTTCATTTCAGAACTTTAGTGCTGTAATATGTTTTGTTTGTTGGTTAAATGTTATTTAAAAAGGGGAAAAATAAAATAAAAGTGAAGAAACTCTGAACAAATTAGGAGAAATACCACATATTACTAAGAGTAATAGTGGCTCTTCCATAAAAGTGAGAGGTCCCCCAGCATCTGAAAGTGGAAATTTTACAGAAATTATGATACATTATGTTTTCTGTGTGGCTTGTGCCTTCTGGATTATGTCTGGTACTTCATAAAATGCAATAGTCACTGTAGACTCCTCTCTGAAAATTTGCGAAGGCTAAGACTTAGCTATCAAAGGGAATAACTGCCCCCTTTTTTTTTTTTAAGGTTACTCACAACTAATGAGTTGCCCACCATGCTGATACATCATTTTATTTCCCTACAGTGAAAGAAGAGCATATAGGAAAATGTCCCCATACCATTTATTTTATCAGTAGCCTGTGATAAATATCCACTTAGTGGAAAGAGACACTTTGCTAGTGGAGTTACCAAGTTCATCCCTAACACCAAAAGAGGCAAAGTCAGGACAGAAAGATGGAAGGAAGGAATCAGGCATACAGTGCAAGGACTCTGAGGAAGGACTAGAGAGCCAGTCTTCTTAACTGCTTGTTGGACAGTAAATTGATGGAGTGTCCATGTTTGTTCTTGTAGCTCTGTGGATTGTCTTCTGATACCATTGACCAAAAGACGGTATTGATCCAGGAGCAGACTCTGGCTGGGGCAGGTGGAATTGCACTTTGGTGGCATTATACTCTCCCATCTGAGAGAATCTAGAGAGTTGTAGTTTGTGCTTGCTCATCATCTGCCTCTGTTACCTATGGAAAAGGGAGGGTGGTGTATGTGAGGCCTTAAATAAAGACCGTGAAGTGGTATGGGCTAAGGTAACTTCAGTATACAGCTGAAGTTCTACAAGAAGTATACTACGTAACCTCTGTGCTGGCTTCCAGTCCATTTTCAGATGCAGTATAAAGTGTTGGTTTTAATCTATAAAGTCCAAATTGGTTAAGATCCAGGTTTCCTCAGAGGCTGCTACTTTTATGGTACCCTTTTTTCTTCAGGAATCTCTTGGCATCATCACAGCAAAAAAATCTTTGAAAAAGCTTGGCTGTAGATAGAAATAGTGTTCTATGAGTTTTTTGCTTTTTATTTTGGTCCACTTGGTAAATCAGTAGTGTGAGATGCTAATTGTTTTCATTACACTGAAGGAATGCCAAAGTTCAATGGTAAAAGTGCTCAACAAGATTTTTGTTTTTTGTTTTTTTTAAGGCCTCAGACCGTTGCTTTTGGGCAGCCTCCTCCATCTTGTGAATTGCCTCCCTGCCAATTCTCTCCTCTGTCCACCAGAGACCTTGAATGTGAAGCTTTGGAAATAAAAAACAGTACATCCTTTTCTACTTAGGACTTGTCTACTCTACAGATTATGTTGGTATAACTTATGTCACTCAGGGGTGTGAATAAGTCACCCCCGGGTGATGTAAGTTACACTGTCCTAAGTACCAATGTGGACAGTGGTATGTCGGTGGGAGAGCTTCTTCCACTGACATAGCTACCGCCTCCCCTGGAGATGGCTTTATGATGCTGACGGGAGAGCTCTTTCCTGTCAGCATAGAGTGTCTTCACCAGGTGAGCTACAGTGGCACAGCTGCATCAGTGCTTCTAGTATAGATTAGTCCCAAGTGAAAGGTGAAAAGCATATTTGGTAAAACAAAGTGTTTTGGGGAGTTAATTGAACAAGAATAATGTAATTTGGTGGAGACGGTGGACTGGAGCAAGAAAGGGAAGGTGATTTGCTGAGAAAAATGTGTTGACTAAAAGAGGGCCTGGCACTGGTTGTGTTTGGTCAACAGAAGATTTTAAAAACAACTTAGATATAAAAAAAATTGGTGTCTTGGGCTTGCCTACCCTGTCCCTGCAGCAGCCTTCCTCATGTTAAACTGGTGCAAAATAGATCTCCTCCAGTCCCCCTTGTAACTCCCTTTAGAGACTCCTGCTGGGATCACCTACTTCTTTTGTTTTGCCTTTTGGTAATTTTTTTATTACTTCTAGCAGCCTGCCTCTGCATCAGATAAGAGCAGGAAATGTCATCTCCCAAGAAAGCAAACTTGTAGTCCCAAGGTATTTTACTTAGACTGTTGCTGAATCCTGGTCACTCTCAATTGTGTTTGGCCTGGCAGACATGAGACAACCCTGCTAACGCATGGGAAATCCACATACATACAGGCTTTCGATGGCACAGTAATTTCATGATACATTTTCATACCATCATCCACTATTCAGAAGCGGAACAGACAGAAACCCTAATTCATCATACAGCTCTATCAATGTTTAGTGTCCCAGTTGTTTCTAATTTACTGAGTCCTCAGACAGTTAATTACTCTTGGAATCAAGAAAAATTTTAGCCTCATCAGATGATTTAAAGAACTTAGTTGGTCCTCCGTATTCTAGATGTAGCCTTGTTAGATATAAATCCACAGTGGCTACTTTTAGAATATGGCAGATTTTTTGATACCTGCATAGTTCTTTATATTTTTAAAAAATGAAGGACTATTATCAAGATATATCACAATTTAAGACCCTTGGGTACTCTTATCTGCGCTGTGCCTTCAAAGTCTTTTTGGTTACATTATCTGTACAAGTAATTATAGTTGTTTTGGGGCTTGGATACTAATGCAGGCTTGTTTTTGAGCATGAGCACTGAAGAGGGAAATTGAGGTAGTTGGCACAATCTGGAGTCAATGATTTAGTTATCTATGCCCCCGACCTGCTTCCTCCCAGATGTCAGAACCTCCATCTGTTTTCTCAGGAGCCCCAACTAGCTGCAGTTTTTGGCTCTCCTTTTGTTTTAAAACGTGCCCAATTTATTTTTAAGACTCTATTCTCAGTCACCTTATCTGTAGAAATTACATCTTCGTCAGATATCTTATTTTTGAGGTTTTCAACTAGAGTTTTCAGTCCTTCATACTTTGATGAAATGTTGTCTGTCTGGCCTTCATTTTATAGCCAAGGAATCCTCCTCCCCCCATCAAGGCTTTTAATCACCAAGTCCTAGTTTTAGGTGTTGTAAACTTCAGATCTTGCAACCTGTGATGCTTCCTAAGGTTATGAGGCACCTCACTACCATCTGCCCTTACTGTGAGGAAGCGTTGTCTGTGCCTGCTGGAGTCAGCTCCTTGACTCCCAGCCACGGGCAACACAGACACTCCCCTCTCACCTTATACAGGCTCTGCGGTTCCTCTGTATGCACAGTCCAACTCCTGAGCCTTCCACTGGACACTCACAGTATTTTACAGATATGCTATTCCCTCAGAAATAGTGCACCTCAACTTACAAGTTTCACCTCAGGATCATTGCTGTGCTTAATACACAATACTTAGATATGCTTCTAGTGAAAACAAGTAAAAGTCAAGTAAACAAATGGTTACATAAAAAATAAAATCATAACATGCTTTTACAGGCTACACTGAACTAACAAGATGGTTTCATGTATTATAAAGGTTAGCTCACCCACAGTTTTCTTCCAGCTTCGGGCCGGCTGTGATCTTCTATTCAAAAGATGAGCCAGCTGCTAGATTGGTTTCTACATTAAGAATACCTGGGTGTGACTTGGCACCCCCAAATATAGTTTCAACAATCCAGTGTCTTCACTTGAAACTGCTGCTTTCAGAATTTATTTTGGACTTCAGTAAAATAATCTTTTTAAATAACTTAAATAATTCTTCCCTTAAAAATAAAATGGTGATGTTTTTGACATTTATGTCAACCAGAAAAATACTGGAGGACGTATGCTAACAGCACAATGGCTAGAAAGTAAATTAGGATAAAGTACAAATAATATTAAAGGAAGCGATAGTCTTGTATGGGTCAATGAATTTCTATTTATAGCATTTTAACATTTTATTAAGATCCTGGAATCACTGAGAGACATTCTTAAAGATTGTTTTATTGCATTTTCAAAATGCTGTTAAATCCAAAAAGTTTGTTGTTGTCAGTATGCCAGTTTACCTTTGTTTCCATTACTCATTTGAGAGTGGCTATTCCATCGTGCTCTCTAAACATTTTCATGAGGAGGATCTGTTTTTATTCCCCCATAGTTCTGTGTATAATCAGACATATCAGAAGACCTCTTAAAAAGTTAAGAATTCAGGAGAGTTTGAAAGTAGTCGTCTGACTCTGCAGAATTCTCTAGGCAGATGAAAAAGAAACAAATTGGTTAATTGCTAAATACAAATGGCAGTTTAGGATGACCTTTAGTGTAGGTACTCTACAACTTCACAGCAAATGAAAAATATTAAGCAAAGAATTTTTTGGGAAATGGTAACTAAGTATTCTGAAGTTACGTAGAGTTGCTTTTGCCAGGACAAGAGAAGACTTTACATCATACAGAAATGAGAAGCTGCATGTGCTCGTCACACAGTTAAATAAATTTAAGACACATGGGACAAGATCTGAGTTTGTTGACATGAAATTAATCATGCTTTCCTCAGGGGGATATTTTGAACCCAGACTGAAGGAGCTCAGAGAAATCAGACTGCGGGGAAACCTACAGGAAACAAACATACAGGAAAAGCTTTTATAAATTGGACTTTTTATACCTCTGAATATTGTTGCATGAGATAGCAAAAGGACTTCTAACATACAAAACTGGATCAAAGCCAAGTTTCAATCATAATTCACTAAGCAACAGAACTACAGTGAGCTAACACCTTGTAAGGTGTAGCTGGACTTTATCCAGGCTTCTAAGTCACACAGATCTTAAATACTAACAGAAATAAGCTTCTTTTGCATAGATTTCTGACATACACCTTGCATATCCTAAAAGTCTCATCTCATCCTCAGGTTTCATGTTGGCTGTGGTGATTAACAAAACGTTGATCATGATTACAGTTTAGTGACTAGCACCTACCTTAGTATGAATTTACTCATTTACTTACATAAAACTCTTTATTTGTGAAAGTATACACTACAGAATTGTTTTTACTTTTTTAATGAAAATAATATTTTATTAATAAAAGTTGCTGAATGGCAGAAGTTACTAAATAATTGGTTAACTCCCCTACTTCTGGTTCAGTGGGTGTTGGGAGCATATTTGATCAGAAATGGCTCCACAACCTCACTGTAGCATCTCAGCAGTGTGTGGTGATGTTGTTCAGACAAGAAGAGGGGAAGCATCCCTCCCAAAATGGAGGAAATGGAGAAGAACACATACCTGAAAATGCCAGAGCTGGGTCTCTCCAACTCTTTGGGTTCTTCACATCCCATTGGCTGGGCAAAAGGGGCAAGTGGGAGCTGATTAACCCCTTTGTCCCTCCTCCTCCAGTAATTTAAACTTTTCAGGAGCCCCTTGACTCTTCAACAGCCTCACCCTCCTTCCCTGTATTTGTAGATACAGAGCTGTTTCCAGGATACTGTGGGTCTGTCTGATTGCCTTTTTGGGAGGATCAGGAAGGATTTTTTTTCTCATTGGGTCAAATTGGTGTAGGTCTAGTGGGTTTTCTCCTCTCAACATTGTGGAGGCATAGTTGGGGTAAAGAAGAATAAGATTTGCAAGTCTGATATTTAGAGATGCGTATAGGAATGTTTAGTTTGTTGAAGCTTGAGATAATTGAGACCCAGGATTTTCACTGGTGGAGTTTATACCTGTAAGGAGAAGAGGAAACTTAAAATCTCCGTAGACTGAGGCTGTCCCTGATACCCTCTACCTCCTCTCCTGAGGGCTGGGTGAGAGGACTCAGAAGCAAGCCAAGTCCCAGGGCTGAGAAGTCTATTGCAAGTTATTGGTTAAATGGTGAGATCCCCATAACGTAGGGGTGGGCAAACTTTTTGGCCTGAGGGCCACATCGGGTTTCAGAAATTGTATGGAGGGCTGGTTAGGGGAGCCTGTGCCTCTCCAAACAGCCAGGTGTGGCCCATCCCATATCCGCCCCCGCCCCCCTGGGACTCCTGCCCCATCCAATACTGCCCCTGTCCCCTGACGGCCCCCCACGGGACCCCTGCCCCATCCACCCCTCCTTGTCCCCTGACAGCCTCCCGCCGTCTCATCCAACCCCTCCTCTCCTTCCTGACTGCCCCCCCCCACCCCGGGACCTCTGCCCCGTCCAACCACCCCTTCTCCCTGACTGTCCTGCGCCGTCCCATCCAACCCCCCCCTCCTTCCTGACTACCCCCATGGGACTCCTGCCCCTATTCAACCCCCCTGTTCCCCGCCCTCTGACTGCCCTGACCCCTATCCACACCCCCACCCCCTGATCACCACCCCAAACTCCCCTGCCCTCTATCCAGCCCCCCCTGCTCCCTGCCCCCTTACTGCGCTGCCTGGAGTACTGGTGGCTGGCAGCACTACAGCCACGCCACCCAGAGCACCAGGACAGGCAGCCGTGCCACCCAGCTGGAGCCAGCCACGCCACCACGCAGCACAGAACATCGGGTCAGGCCGCAGCTCTGCACCTGTGGTGCCCGGCAAAGAGCCCCGCTGCAAAGAGCATTGTGCTGGCGGTGCGGTGAGCTGAGGCTGTGGGGGAGGAGGAACAGCAGGGGAGGTCCCGGGGGCTAGCCTCCCGGGCCAGGAGCTCAGGGGCCAGGCAGGAGGGTCCCGCAGGCTGGGTGTGGCCCGCGGGCCATAGTTTGCCCATCTCTGCCATAACCCCACACTGGACCCATTTAAATGCCTGGTAAGTGAGATGGCATAGGTGTATACTGCCCATGCCCAGTTTTAAGTAAATAAAGTTGTGGTCCGCTGCTTAAAATCCATCCCAGTGTCTGTCTTTCACCTCCATGTTCTGAGCAAGTACAGTGTTTTATTTCTTCTAAGACTCTTACATGTTTTATGTAAACTCTGAATCCATCTCAAATTAATATATACTTGGAGGGAAAAGAACAATTTCTGTGTGAAAGTGGGGGACCACATATTAACTTGATTCTAGAAGTTTTGGTGTGTCCTTCTGCAGAAACCGTAGTAGGATTGCAGAAAAAAACAAAATTTTCAACAGAAAGGGATTAAGTCCTGGTGTAATATAAACATATACACATAACTGAATTGCATTTTTCATTTCATCTTAAATATTCTTAAACCACAGGAGCATCTCTGTATTCAGAGCCTCTGAAGAGGCTTTTAATACGAGTGAGACTGTGTGTGCTCTGGAAACTTATGGCTTTCTAATTCCTTGGAGAAGAAACTTCTGCTGTAAAGAAGTATTTGCATTGGGAATCTTGGAAAGCCTTGTTTGAGTGGTGGTAGGGGATTATAAAGAGGAACAAAAAGTCTCATGGAAAGTATGCAAATCTTGTAAGAGGTGTACAGCGAAATGGTTCCCTTCATTCAGGAAAAAAAGATGATATTGCTATTACTAAAAATAATTGAATAATAAAGTAAAATATATACACAGATGGCTATTGAAAATTTACTACTTGGCACTGAATATGGGTAACAGACCTGAGGCTGGAGAAGCTTAACTCAGCTAAGAGATTAAATGTAGACATGGCTTTGTTCTTCAAATTGGGATCTGTGAGGATAAAAAACATCATAAAACATAATTTTGGTCACCACTCAATGAATAAGGTTTTTTAAAAGATTATTTTATTAACAACATAAGAAAATCTTAATAAAATACTTTAGTGAAAACAATCTTAAGATTCAAACAATTTTTTCCTATATTTATTTTTAGACACAAGTATTGCAAAATAATTTTACTTCATGGTAGTTAGTGGGAAATTTATATGCAAAAAAAGTTTGCTGTTAATTTAAACATTTATTATATTTTTGCCATTTGAAAGGAAAGCAAAAATGCATTTTTAAAGATAATTAATGTAGACCTCTGTGTTACTATCCCTGGTTAATAGATAATGTATATTTAACATTTTCTCTTATTTTTATTAGAATAAATCATTTTAGTAACAATTGCTACTGTATTTCTAAAATATGTTTCACAGGTTTCTGCTATATTTCATATGATTTAGAACAAAGTAAAGGCCAGTACCCTCAAATATTGTTACTTCACTGAGGGTGTATTTTTTAATGTTGTACCATAGTACTTACAAAACACTATTACAGATTTTCTTGTTGTTTACTGTGCATTGATAGTTTAGAAAAAATGGTCTGAGATTTTCTCATGTGCCTAATGATTTTTAAAACAATAGACCAAGGGCCTGAAGGAATAGAGGAAGTGAATGGACACCAATGTATCCAAATATCTAATTTTGCCTAAAAGCAAGTGCCGGTAGATAAATGCCCATAAAGGGATTTCTTTCTTAAGCCCCGTGGATTTTTTTTTTTTTTTGCAACTTTTTGTGAGAGTTAGAAATGAAAACCATTCATCTAGTGCCCCAAAGAACGGCCTTATTGAATGGAATAACAGTGTAATGTACCATTGAAGGCAGGATTGAAAGTGATTATCTTGTTAACTCTTGACAGTTACCGCCAGCTTGAAATAGAACTGGCAGGCTTGATTTGCAAATGAATTAGAGCTTTTTCATTTTGTGCCAGGATCATCTTTTTATATTCTGATATGACAGATGCTATGTTCCATGCTTTTGTTTCTCTTCCATTTTATACTTGCAAATAAAAAACAAAAGATTACAATAGTAATTTTATTTGCATCTTTTCTCTTGGAGTTTATTCTTTGTGTAGAAGTTTTTAATCTTATATTTTTCAAAAATTTGTTTGAGAATAGTATTGTTCCAATAAAAATGAAATGTCATTGGTTTAAGTACAGTGGTAATTGGGTGAATGAAGGGGATTTAGAAGCTTTCAGAAAAAGGAAAATTGATTGTATTCAGATTGTTACTCTTTAAAATGTCAACTTTAAGTGTAATTCGGGGATAAATTAAATAGTACTCGTTACTGAGATCCAATAATAATTGAGCAAAGTCTAACATTTTAAATATTTAACCGGAAACTATGTTAATAGAAAACGCATGTGTAATTTTTTTCCACAGTCTTTATGATGATAACTGTGTTTATATTCTGTAGTCATCCGAACACAGATGGTAAGGTGTTAGGTATGATAATTATCTTGCACTCTTTATATGTTCCTCATTAACCTATAACATTCTTTACTAGTCCAGAGAGTTTTTACTTGAGTAGTGCCTAGTACTGTTAAAAGTTATTGTCCATTGTTTAATATTCAAGGTAGCATTCTGTGCATTTACTTTGTTGGTTTTGTTATTTTCTTAACCTATTTTTATACTTTGAGGCCAATTAGCAACACTTCCTTCTACCACTAATTTCTATCCCTGAAATGTTTTATACACTTTCACCTACAGCATGTGTTTTAATTGAGTATGTACTATATAACACTTAAAAAAAAGGGGGGGGGGGAATAGTCAACGTTGTCTAATTTATTGAAGCTGTAACAAACAATACAGTTAACAGAAGCAGCTACATTCAAAACCCCGAAGCTTAATCACTCATGTTTGTTGGGAATTCAAAGCTTGATGATAAGATTTTACTCTTCAAAAAGGATCCCAGGGTGAGGACCAAAAAAATGAGAGACTAAATTGAGACTGAATCGAGAAATGGCTTGAATTCTCATTGTCCCGCTATACCAAAAGAAGGATAAGGAGACATTTTGACATGGGTTTAATCAGGCTGCAACTTTATTATTAGATGTCTGGGACTGTCTGGCAGATAACAGAATATAGTGCAGGTAACCCCACGCTTATTCCATAATTACCTGGGGGGCTTCTGCCAGCTCCCCCTCTTTTTCCATCCAGGTCCCTCCAGCCAATCCATTGCTGGGACCTTACCATCCACTCCCCACCCCCACCCCCTGGAGGGTTAAGGTGGGCTACAAGAAAGGGGGGTTGGCTCCCTGCCATACCAATCATAGGAGTCTCCCCTCCCCCACATTTGTTCCTTTAACGAACATCTCTTTTTTTACGTCCTTTTTCAAGCCATTTATCCGGTTACTGTATACATTCCCTATGGACTATCTGCACTGGACATCTGCCACAAGGAGGTGCCAGCGACTGTGTAAAAGGGCGCTTCAGGCACAGGGCTGCCCCTTTTAAACCTTTCATTCCCATAGGATGAGTCAGCGACCACACTGACCTCTCCTCCCCTTTTGCAGCAGTTTTCCCATTCTCCCTCAACCCTGTCCCTCAGCTATAAAGCACTGTTCCCTTCATTCGGCCAGTCAGACAAATGCCCTTCCCCGCCCCACTTAAAGGTGCGGTGTGGTCAACCTGAAAAAGTCACTGCTTGTTTGATAGTTTACAATATTTCCTAATCTGCTTTGAAGTCTCAGAAAAGTAGTATTTGTAATTCTTTTGGATCCTCCTTTGGCTGGAATACAGTGACATATTCTCATTATTTTCTGCTTAAGAAAAACTTTCCCCATAAAGAACCATGAGTCTTCTCTTGACCTGGTTTAAAGGGCTCACATTGGGGAGCAGTATTCTCTTTTCAGGAGCTCCGTAGTTAAGTTCTGTATTCATTTCACATGTCCAGGATCTTGAGTGTGAGTGTATTGGCCAGGGCTGAACTGTGGTTGTCTCTCTTTGTGACCATCTGAAAACATCTTGACTGTATGCACCATTTTCTGTCTTAAGATAGTGGGGAAAAAATCATGAGTAAGGCAAATTGTTTACCTCTCTGCTCTTATGAAACTCATTGACATACACCAATTTTAGCACCATCAAATTTTTAGTTTATTTTATTGTTGAGCAGTTATACCTGTGCTACTTTATTTTTTATTTTATTTTATTTGTTTTTGCTAATTTCTCCTCTTCTTTTTCTCTGCTTTTGCAAGTTACTTTCATATGATCTATTTGTATATTTATTGTATTTCAAATGTACCAGTAATTGGCCAAACTTATTCTTATTTTTCCAGAATGGAGTAAAAATCTTCTTTCATGTGACTGGGAGTGGGGGAGCCAGCCAGCAAATCACATACCAACTTTGTGGTCTTTCAGTCCGCATGCCAGCTGAGGACCACTTTAATCCCCGTTGTAAATTAGAGCATCCCAAAGTCTGTTCTCATTTGCACACTGCTTCCAACGGCTACCTGGTCTGGTTTTGGTAACTGCCATAGCCAATGTATAGGGATTCCCCATCCCACCCCCCCTTTCCACTAGGAATGGTTCCTGAAGAGAGGGCTGGAAAGGGGATTGACATAGAGCCACTAGTTTTACTGTGCACCGCCCTGAGAGTCTCCATATGCAAGGGTAAATCCCTGGTAGCCCATTAGGCAAGCTTCCTAATTGCTTTGCACCACCAGAATAAAGGCCAGATTGTGGCCAATTTTTCTGTTGTTTTTCTCCTCCAATATGTTTACTCTGCATTTGTCATCACTTTAGTCATTTTCACTATTTTCCTGAATAGTCATGTTCCTCTACTGTTTGTGCGGATCTTTCCAGTTAGGGAGAAAAACACGTGCGCGCGCACACACACACACACAATGTATGTATATTTTATTACAAGAAAATGTGGGTGCAAATCCAAAATATTAGCAAGGGGCAAGTGTAGTACCCGAAACTACTAGTAACTTGATTTTTCAGTTTGATTAGATTTCAAGTTGACTGTGGCCCTTTAATGTTTGATTGCTGGTTTTACAGATGGGAAAAAGTTACACATCATCTTAATATTTCATATGTCAGATATGCCAGTGATGTTGCATATTATGGCAAAGTTAAGACAAACATGCCTCTTTTTCCTCCTGTGTTAAGGCCAGCCTCCTTACTTTGAAACAGTTTGGGTAGATGAATGATCTATTTAAAATATTTAAGTTTTAGTTATTAATTAATTTAATTGTGATATATTATTTGATTGCAAATTATTTCCTTCATTATTTTAGGAAAGTTTGTTTCAAATATTATTCTTTCATGGGTCAGGTGCTTGTTCTTCCCACACATAGGCTTGCTTTGACATAATTGTACAGTTGTAGCTGAACAGATGTAAACTCTACTTGCGTTGAAGTCCACGTGATTACTTTTTCACACTAAAGAAGGAGAAAAAGTTGTGGTTAAGACAAATGGATTTGCAGGAATCATCTTTGTGTAGAGAATAGAATAGGGAGCCTAGCTAATAGTGCCCAGAAAAATCCAAAACATGGGTGTGATACTTACTGAGCATGCTCAGTAGCTTTTATTAACAGTCAATGAGAGTAAGGCACCTAATTCAGTTGGCACTTTTGAAAATCCCACCCGTTATGTTTTAGCCATTATAACCTGAAACATTGTCTCTGAAGAAAATGTGGAAGCCTGCTTTTCTGTGTGTGAAGTATGTACATGTAAATGTAATGTTGAAATCCTAGTTTGTGACGCAGATGTTACTCAACTATTCTTTCATTTTTATGGGGTGGGAGCACCATTATAATTAGGATCCACCAGGATTTCCATTTCAACAGGCATTAAAAAGGTCTATAAAAAGTCTGTTTTGAGTTATAAGATCTATTGTAAGTGTTTGTTGTGATTTAAGCATTGCTTGAATTTCCAGTTGCAGTTTGTGGTGATAAAACATACCGTAAGGTTAGTTATGATATTTAAAAGTACCATTTGACTTAAAATTTTCTGCTGTCTGTTTTCTTCAGTTTCCTTTTTAAAAACTTAGAGCAATCTTAGGTATGAAATGTGTGTGATTCTTTGCTTTGAGTAGATTGGAAAAATGTTTATTAAGTGTGGCATGTTTTGTATAAGATAGTTATTTAAGGTTCACAAAGTTACTCTTTTGATTAGGTATATTGACTGCAATGACAAGGTGTAATGATAGCACAGGAGTTGTGCTGACACCATGTTACTGATACTTGTGGGGGAATTCTGTGCCACTGCATGCACGCAGAGTTAATTTCCTCTGCAGATTTCTTTGCTTCCCCACAGAAAAATGACTTTCTGACAGGGAAGCAAAGGGAAGCCGCAAGAGCAGTCACACGCCCCCCTGCATCCGGACCTCTTCTGAGCCCCTCTCTCTGCATCAAGAGCCAGCCTCCCTGCATCTGGACCCCAGCTGAGGTTCTGCATCCAGAACTCCCCTGCATCCAAAATCCCCCTACCACCAGACCTCCGCCCGCCCCACCAGTGAAACTCACTCTTCCAGCATCAGGACCCCCACTCCTGCACCCAGATCAACCCCTGCTGAGCTCCTTGCACGTGAACCCCCACCCCGATGAGCCCTCCTGCACCTGTCCCCCATCCCAGCAAGCCCCAACCAGCTGCATCCCACCAAGCACCACTCCCCCAGCACTCGGACCCCCCTGCTGAGCCCACCCCCGCCTCTCCACACCCAGACCCCCGCCCCCAACTGAGCCTCAACCACCTTCACCTTGGCCCCTCTACAGAGTCCCATTCCTCTACATCCAGAACCCTCTGAGTCCCTGTGCATCCAGATCTTTCCCAAAGGCGCCTGCTCCCAGATTGCCCCACACCTGCATCCCCACACACTAAGCCCCACCACACTTGGATCCTGCTGGGCTGATCCTGCTTGTCCCACACCTGGATCAGGGGTCAGGGCTTTGGCATCCGTGTGAGACTCTGTCCCTCTCGCTTGTTATCTTGGTGTGTGTGGCATGGAGGGGGAGGGGCAGGGTTAGGGTTTCTGAGGCAGGCCTGGCCCTTGCACTGTATCAGGGCTGGGTGCAGCCTCATTGCTGAGTCCATGTCCTGGGACAGGGAGAGAGAGGCTGCAAGGTGATCTCCCCCCTCCGTGCACCCAGTGGCCTGTGCTCCCCACTGCCATGCTGGAGCCTCCACATCAATGACAAATAAAATATGCAGAATTTTGAAATATTGCGCACATAATTTTTATTTTTGTGTGTGTGTGCAGAATTTTTTATTTCTTGGCGCAGACTTCCCTCAGGAGTATACTGGAGAGAGACACACTGCATGATCAAAAGTTGGAATTGTAATCTAGCCTAATTTAAGGTGCATTCACTCCTTTTGGTGGCATGCATACACTACATGCTCCTCTAGCATGGGTATAAATAGTGGTGTAGATAGTGAGGCACTGCTTAGGTGAGTAGAATAAAGACACTCCTGAAGTATGTGGGTATGTACCCTACTCGGCGCTTTAATTGCTCAAGCAGTGCCTTTCTGTTTGTACTGATATTTTTAGCAGAGTAGTTTCCTGCTGCCTCCCTGCTGCTTGAGCCTTTCTTTTCTGTATGGAAGGGCTCTTGTATGGGGTAAGACTCTGGCAGCTCCCTGCTGCCCAAGCCTTTTCCCACTCCAGGGAAAGACTCCTGCTGGCTTGCAGGTCCCTGCTGTAGGAGTCTTTCCCTGAAGTAGGGAGTCTCCAGCAGTATGGAGCTGCCAGAGCCTTTCCTCTCTGCAATAAAAGACTCCAACAGGGAAAGGCTCTGCCAGAGCATTTCATTGACCTGTATCTACACACTGCCCTGTGGACACAGCATATTTTCATTGCTGTGGGTGGCTACACATACCCTACACGCTGTTGCAAAATGTGTACAGTGTAGCTGTAATCTTAGGGGGGGCTCTTTTGTCTCCCTGTCATGGCTAGCCCATGCGTTGTGGTTTGTCTCTTCCTGCCTTTAGCTAAAGTACTGGAGGCTCATGCTTTTCCAGCCAGCACTCTACTGACACTTCATTGCTAAGCTCATTCATCGCAATATGATGCAAACTCGGTGGGAGTGGGAGAGTGGGGCAAATTGTTTTAACGTTTTACATACAGACACTTAACTTTAATCCACTGATTTGTTTCAGGATAAATTTGCATACTGCACATATACAGTAAGTAATTCATGCCGATTTGGCATGCGTTACTTAGCATACAGAAGCTAATGCAAAATAAATACACTGTAATGAAGAGCCATTCTCCTCATTCCAGATCACTGCAAGTTCATCAACTTAAGACATGAAGGGGGAGCCTCACCTGTGCTTATACATCTTCTCCTCTCTTCTCTTAAACTTTAAATAATGCACTCTTTAAAACCATGCATTGCTTACATGGAGGAAGGATGTAAAAACATTCCTTGCCCTCTCTCTTAAGTCACAGATTTCCCTTTCTGGTTAATTTTGAATGGTCTTGTGGGAGATTTGGCTTAGTGCCTTTCTGTGCCCCCATCTCCACCTCATCCTGACGTCCTTGTGAGTAATTGGAGGCTCTATCTAATTCAGTGGTTCTCAAACTTTTTTACTGGTGACCCCTTTCACATAGCAGGCCTCTGAGTGTGACCCCCCCCCTTATAACTTAAAAACACTTTTTAATGTATATTTAACACCATTATAAATGCTGGAGATAAAGCAGGGTTGGGGGGAGGCTGACAGCTCGCAACCCACCCCCCTTGTAATAACCTCACAACCCCCGAGAGGTCCCAACCCCCAATTTGAGAACCTCTGGTCTAATTCTTGAGGTCTTCATGGGGCTAATGGCGGGGTCTGCTGCACCCATTCTCCTTTCTCTAGGGATGATTTAAGAGCTGGAAAGCTAGTTGATCAAAATCCTTTTAATGTTACTGTAAGGATAGCTGGCAATCTAGCTTTCTCTTGGTCTAGCCCTGTAGCAACAGGACAGGGGAAAGTCCTTTTGGTTCCATTGCATCAGATTCTTTAATACTGATGTCAAGTCCCAGAGTGGTCTGGGGTAATGAGTTTGAGTTCATTACTTATATTGATGCCTTGCCAACCCTTTGCCATACCTAACGTGCTGAGAATGTCATCAGCTACCGTGTTGTGTGGGACAAGGCCTTTAACACACTTTTTTTGTCTTGGGCATTGTTCACAGTTATTTAGGGGACAGATCAGGGCAGCTATATTGAAATGATAAAATGCATTAATGTTAAATACTAGAAGAAAATACTTCTTGTTCAAATATTTTTTCCCCAGTCTGAGTTCAATTCCAGATTCTATATTTTGTTCTCAGTTTAGCTTACTGGATAGTGGGGTCTGTGCTTTATATTTGTCAGCCCTATATGTATTTCGGAGAGCGTACTTTCCTGACAAATTTCCCTATAGGAGGTATCTATTTCTTCTATTCTTCTATTTCTTTCCAATAAGGCATAATAATCCTTATTGTGGCTCTTGCCTGCAGGCACCGCCCCCCAGCTTCCATTGGCTGGTTCCTGGCCAATGGGAGTGCGGAGCCAGTGCTCAGGGCAGGGGGCAGCGTGCAGAGCCCTGTGCCGCCCTCCCCCCCCCCCCCCCCAAGCTGGATCTGCTGTTTGGCTGCTTCCGGGGTGCAGCGCGGTGTCAGAACAGGTAGGGACTAGCCTGCCTTAGCCGGGCAGCACTGCCAACAGGACTTTTAACGGCCCGGTCGGCGGTGCTGACCAGAGCCGCCGTGACCCAGTGCCTTACATTCCATGATCCATTACAGGGTCGCGACCCACAGTTTGAAAACCACTGTTAAATAAAGTTGTGGCATTTGCATTTAACGGCATGATGATATCCATGTCTCATAGTTTCCATGTCCACATCAAATGTAATTGTGTGTTTAAAGACAGTAATGAAGTGCTATTGAGGACCAAAGATTTCAGGACTTCTTACAATAATGTATCAGTGGTGAGAAGTATGCTAATGGTCTGTTATGTTGAAATCAGGTTACTGGTTCTGCAATTTAATGCCTAGTTTTGATGACTATATACACTCATCCTAGCTAAGTCAAATTTGGTGACACAGTAATAGCAGATACTATTGTAGTTATTTGAAATTTTACTGCAAATGACAATTCATTATAGCCTTGGCTTTGATTAGTTTTATCCTACCTGATATTCTAGCCACAAAGCTATTGCAGAGAAATTTAGTCACCAAGGACATAATGGAAGTTTCAAGAATTAGTCAATAATGATTTCAGTATGTAATTGAGAGACTAGGACTGGACTGCTGTGTCCGTCTTGATAATGAATGATATGCAAGACATTTCCAATTTGCTAATATTGACTTGAACAACAGCATAAATTAACCTCAGACTTCATACATACTTCTATTGGTTTCCTCTCTTGTTTTTTGTACTGTTTATTTAAGAATATAACATAAACATGTGCTAACAATCAGACTAACTATCATCACCTGACTTAGTGGTCAGTGAAAACGCAGCCCACGTGAGACTATCTCAGTATTAACTGCATTTCAGTATGCACCCACTCATTAAAATGGCCAGAAGTAAAGCAGTACATTAGGTAGTTGTTTTTATTAGGTTTCATTGTAGCATCTGGAATACAAACATTACTGGGCTCTTCATTCAGAGCAGAGAAGGGAGAAAGAAATGTGATTTTAACGGCTATGCAAGGGAATGACACATTCATTTTTTTCCAGAGGGAGCTTTTTTCCAGAAGTAGATGCTTTACTATATCTGAGTTGGGGGGCTGAAGTAATGTCTTTTTCCATTCTGGCATAGCCAAACTACCCTTTGCTAAGGAGAAATAATATTGAGACCTTTATTCTAGACTTTTCTTCTTACCAAATAAAATAACTTCATGCCTAGTTGAGGTACAGGCAGGGCTGACGAGAGCGGGGGGGTACTGTAGCCCTGAGTTGAGCGGGGCCCCCAAAACATCTAACATCTGTGTAGATAAAATTAAATGGGAGGGAGTGTGGCCCCAGTGAACATGATCTTCTGGGCCCAGGGTACTAGTACATGTTCTGGTCAGTTTTTAGTTATGATCCTTTACTTGTAGAGATTTCTCTGGGAAGAAAGTTTTTTTTTATACTGTATTGGCCAGAAAACTGCTTCTATGCCCAAGTTGGTAAATATGGGTGGAGATCACAAAATATACCCTCTTATACAACACCTTTCATTGCAGGGAGCCCAAAATACTTGACACATTATAAATGCACAGCACTACTGAAATATGGTCTCTTCTGTGTTGGGGTTGATCAGCCACAGGATAACAAGCATTCAGCATGCCACACCTTTTGTTTGAGGGAAAGGGTAAACCTTTTCCAAGGGTAGGCTTCTTGCCCAGCCAGCCATAGTTCTGTCAAAACCCTCAGCCCCGTTTCCCCAGGCATCTTAGATTCATAGATTCCAAGGCCACAAGGGACTATTGTGATGATCTGCTCTGACCTCTTTTATAACACAGCCCATAAAACTTCCCCAAAATAATTCCTAGAGCTTTTCTTATAGAAAAATGTCCAGGCATGGTTTAAGAATAGCCAGTGATAGAGAATCCACCACAACCCTTGGTAAATTGCTCCAATGGTTAATTACAGTCACTGTTAAAAATGTATGCCTTTTTTCCTGTCTGAATTTGTCTAGCTTCAACTTCCAGCCATTGGATGGAGTGGCGTTATACCTTTCTCTGCTAGATTGAAGAACCCATTATCAAATATTTGTTCCATGTGTAGGTACTTTACAGATAGTAATCAAGTCACCCCTTAATCTTGCTCAGCCCGTTCCAATTCCTCTCCTTCCTGCTCCTTGTTTAATCTCTCTCCCCACAATCCTGGCCTCTAGTCACCCCCACACCCCACTGGCTCCTCATCCAGTCTAGTCTCCCTCACCAGGCTCCTCATTAAATCTAAGCTCCCCTCTCCCTCTACTCTTTGTCCTGGCCTCTTTTTTGGCTAGCCAATCAATTCTTTCCCCTGAACCCCGTCAGATTTGTCTCCCCTGTGCCCCATCTCCTTCCCCACCATTCCTCCCCACCAACAAGTCTGTTTCCCTTCCCTGCTCTTCATCAATCTCAGTTCTTGCGACACATATTACCCTCTCCTTTGTTTGCTGTCTCCATCACCCAGTTCCCAGTCTCCATCTCCCCTCATCAGCCTTCACTCCCAGTCCCTTCCCCCCACCAGGTCTAGCTCTTGTCCCCTCTGTAGTTGAAACACGCAGCTTCTTCCTAAACACTGCACAGCAGGGGGGCAGTGGCTTTATGGCCACTGCAAATAACAGTGAAGAAAGTGGACTACCTATAAGTAGGTGAAGTGTTTTGTTTAGCTGTAGTGTGCAAAACAACAATAGTTGCTTCCTAGAATATTAAGGAAATATATACTAGGAAATAGTATATTTCCTGAATGTGAAATTGCTATTAAATTGAATGTATTAATGTGGGTAAATTATTTGTGAAATCATTAATTACTTGAGAGCATGACTACCTTAATTTTTTTCAGTAATCTTGATTAACTGTTTGGCTTCATACATATGTGTGTATTTATGTATGTCAGTATATGTGTAGGTGTAAATCAGTGTTTTCAACAAAGATCAACTGATATAATCTGTTTCTTTGTTCCATAAACTTTCAATAATAATTTAACATAAGCTCAATTAGTTACCTGCATTGTGGTTTCAAGTAATCCAAAGATGGCTACACTTGCCTTGTTGAATTCCTGGCTTGTTGTTACAGGTCCCTCATGGCCATGATTCAAATTTAGTTCAGTTGTAATTTTTTCCTCAACTAACTTCACCTTTGGGCTAGTTTGAATGGTGTGCTTACTGTCTTTAATGTATGCTTTTAAAATAGCTCTTTACAGTAGAAATTCATAATAGAGGAAAATCATAACTCCAGAGCTGATGTGAAGGGACAAGAGAAGCAAAATTACAAATATGTACTGTACCAAACAAACACAAAAATAAATGTTGTTGTGCTTTGTAGATTAATAGTTTGAAAGGCAAATGTGTGTATTGTGGGGGCAGTGTATTATGGAAAAATGAATGAAATTTCTGGAAAGCTAAATATTATTGGTGAATTTGAAATTAATATTAGCTATCCATTCTTGCACAGAACGTTTTAAACTCAAATCTGAGGCTGTGCATAAAACAGCTCTTGTCTCTTGTAGCCATTTACAGTGTTAAAAAGGATAATGTATTCTATTAAAATCTTAGGTGAGTTAATATTTTGGTAGTCATTTATTGTGATTATGGTGTAGCAACGGTTCCAAATTTTTTTATAATACAATATTTAGAGTACAACATTAATTGTAGTATTGTTGTCTTATTATCTAAAGGAGTACATTTTTGACCAACAAAGATAATTTTGTCTTAGCTACATTTTTACTAGATGTCATTGTATGATTGATGCATGGCATCCTTTGGCTGGAAAGATGCTTACATTGAAACTGACAGGTGCCACAAGGTTTATTTAGGACAACCTCAGCCTTGTCCTAGTTAGTTTCATAATGTTTGCCTTATGTATGTTCAACCACTGCATTTCCTGCTTTAGAGCCGTGTGTTACACCAATATTACTATCTGTGCTGCCTCAACTACAAATTGGATGAACAGCCAGTGACACTTTTTCAATATTATTACATTAAACCAAGTGGATTTTGATTGATAACCTAATATTCAACTAATGCAAAACATCAATCATGGCAAGTATATTAATTATTTAATATTGCAGTCTAATTCAGAAATCGATGTGCTGCATGAGGGGAAGGGAAACTCACTGTTCCCAGAAGACTTAAGACAGAACGATTTGAAAAAAATAACAACCCCTCCTCCCACAAAACCCTGCTGTACTCTTGTGTGTTAGGTCGATACAAATCTTTATTCATTTGCCAATAATCTCTTCCCATTTTCCACTTCAGGACCATTTTATCAATTTTGAGACCTATAATTGAATTAAGTCTGCTTTCAGCACAGGGCAAACGGAGTTGCACAAATATTGATGAAGTCATGACAGGGACAGCACAGGAGACAGACCACTAAAGAGGACAGGTTTTATACCGTTAGCTGGAAGCTTCCTACATCAGCGTCTTGGATCCTGCTTCTCAGTAAATTAAGTTCATTAGGATCTTTAGCACCACAGAAAAAATATATAGGACTTCATTTCTATCTAAATAATATGTGATCTTGTAGAGGAAGTTTTGGTTATAAAAAAAAAATAGCATAAGAGAAGTCCAACTTTTTCTGTGACTTCATTTAAGATGAATTTGAAGAGAACAAGTATCCTCAGTATACACACTGAAACCTTTGTCAAAATTATAAAGTAATACTTTAGTTTCATATAGAAGAGCCTAACATTATTAACACCAAATAATTTACAAAAAGGAATACAAAATTAGCTTTGTATATTAACATTTGTGTTTTTTGTGTGAGACTACTGTAATGTCAAATGCTAGTAACTAGAAAATGTAAAATGTCTTAAATAAAGGGAGATTGCATAATTACTGGAGTATTCAAAAGTAACATTAGGTTGGATGTATTTAAAATCATATTTCCGTCAATATTTTTGTATTTATAACTCTTTAAACCTGTTTTATTATGTTTTGCGAATTAGCAAAATAGAAAGGGCTGATGTTTACCATCTCAAAGGAATGAGAGTTTTTTTGTTTGTTTTGCCATTTGTGGTTTTATATGTCTGAGTAATTGTTGATAAAGAATATTCTACACATAGGTAAACACTGTTATATGACCCAGGAATTAATTGCTTGGAATGTCATTTTTTCCTGTTTTTCCTGTTTGGCATCAACCGAAAGGGATAGTTAAGTTTAGAAACAGATTTAATGTTGAATGTAAGAAAGCAGAAACTGGCTGTCATCACTGAGTGTGTGTTTTGGAAATGCCAGAGAGAAGGCATCTTATCCTGGTCACTTCACTCAGCTGGGCAAATTGTTTATCCTTGTCCAGCTTGGTAAACTAGCATTGTATCTATGCACAGCAGTATGCATTAAGGATTAAGTTTTCAGTTTAAATTTTTCTTGCCTTAGTGTCTTCAGTTTCTCATTGGTCCTTCTTTGCAACCTTCCAATTTTTGTGCTTTTGTTTGTTTTTCCTTATTTTTTCTATCTGTGCATTAGAATTTTGCAACTGATGTGAACAGAAATATGTAAAGTTCTAGCATCCCTGCCATCATCTAGTTAATTAATGTATGGTTAATTAATTATCTCCCTTGTTTATGAACGATCAGAACATTTGTTAACAAAGTTCTGGTAGAGGGAGCTCAGACGGGCACTGCACGTGGATTTTGATGTGATAGTACTAAATTTTGTTTGTTTTTAAAATTTTCTATGAAGCAGTGGTGCTTTTTGTATAAAATAATTTTTTGGATTGGTACAGTGGTTCTCAAACTTTTTGTATTGGTGACCCCTTTCACACAGCAAACCTCTGAGTGCGACCGTCCTTATAAGTTAAAACAGATTTCTTATATTTAATATTATTTTAAATGCTAAATTCACAACTTTATTGTTTAAAATGAATTTACCTTTTCTCACTGCTTTTCAATTAAGACCTAAAACACATTTTTATTGAATTAAGCATAAAAGTTTTTTAAAAAATAGTTACTGTTTAATATTGGGGTGTGAAGAAACTTGGCCAATATCACTTTTCACAGCAGACTTAGCTCTCCATCGCCACCCTTACTTCTGTGCTGCTGCTAGCAGCAGTGCTGCATTCAGAGTTGGGTGGCTCATGACCCCCACATAATAACCTCGGGACCCCCTGGATTAGTAGGATCTGGGTGCCTGGATTATAACAATTGTAAGGAAAGTAAAATTTTGGAGTTTAAGTAGGTAGATAGTCTTGGCTTTAATGAGACTGTTTGTTTTTTCCCTTGTGTTTTTAATAGTCAGGATGTAAAAGTTAAGAACATTAGAAAGATAGCCAAGAATTTACATGACTTTCTTGTGACGTTTTTTGGGTTAAACATAAATCATTATAGACAAGGGTTTAGCAACTATTTACAACGTCTGTTCTTGTGTTACAGGGACTCTGGAAACATCAAAGCTGGATTAGAACATCTGGTAAGTTCTAATTTTCTCTTGAACATTTGCATCATCTTTGATATCTGCATTCCAAATGAACACTTTTGAATGAGCTTTGAATACCTTGAATTGAGAAAGTCAACCATTTCCCAGAGGGTCAGCTTACTGTTATTATGTGAAGGCACTTACATTTTCATTTATCTTATGGTTTCAAGGGAATTTTAATTTTTTTAAATTACTTTTTTTGATGTAGAGATGAAATAAAATGGACTACAATCCTTGGATTGATGATTGCCTTAATTATAAACAAAAATTGTTTGGTGTTGGATTTTTGGCATATCCTGATCTAAAACCAACAAACTTGTGTTTAAAAAAAAATAATCAAATATTGCATGCATAAATATGGTATGTTTTAGTAATTTGAAGTCTTTGAAAGAAGTGCACAGCTTTGTTTTTTTTCTGTTGTCTTTTCCTTATGAATAATGTATTGATTTAAATTCCATTCAGTGCTACAATATAAAATAATAAAGATGCAAAATATTTTTTGATTTAAGTAAACATATTCAAACCACAAGTGAAAGCGAGACATACACAGCATTAAAAACTAATCAGTTGATCAAAACTGAAAATCCAGTATTATTACAAGTGCAAAATTAATCAAGATTAGTATATTAATGTCAGTGATCATCAGAACACTAAGCATTTCATCTAAATTGATCATTTTAAGTCATGGGCTGGGTGATGGTTACATCTAAATGTTCAATAGTACACTTTCTACTCTAAATATAGTGTGGGAACTTTTGAGATTTAAGTCTTCATTTATGTATACAGAAAACGATTTATACTGTTGTACTCTGCCATGAAACATAAAAGGATGTAATTATCACTGCCGAATGCAAGTAATTTTTAGCAGTTGTTCATCGTTTCCTCATGTATTTTCACATTCTCAAATGTGGGTAACCATTTAGGAAAGTGTGAGTTTTGTAGAAGCTTGTGTACCATGCTCTTCCTGTGTATTTCCAGGAGAGAGAGGACCTGGACCATGTATGGCACAGTTGTCAACTGTCTCTTTTCTATTGGTGGGATGATAAGAACTCCATCCCTACTTGTATTCTGAATCTGCACATAATTGAACTAGTTGGTTATGTCTAAATATTAAGTTGAGAAATGGATCATGCAGGCTAGTTGAACCTCTTAAATAATTTTTTTAAAATGTTTCATTCCTCTAGTGTTGTCAGGTTGCTGTAATCTAATGGGTTCAGAGACAGCTTCTAATGCATTATAAAGATGCTGTTGTCCTGACAGATGACCATGGCTGGTACTTTTTTCTAACTTGGGAATAGTATGATAGCTGAAAATGCAGGTGTGATTTATAATGTCACCTCAAACCATCAGGTTAAGCAAGGAGAGACTGAATGGTTTTCTAGGAGCCTCTGAAAAAAGAGGAGTCTGGCTCACTGGCACAAGCACTGTACTCTCGTATAGTGGTTCTCAACCTTTCCAGACTACTGTGCCCTTTTCAGGAGTCTGATTTGTCTTGTGTAGCCCCAAGTTTCACCTCACTTGAAAACTACTTGCTTACAAAATAAGACATAAAAATAAAAAAGTGTCATAACACACTGTTACTGAAAAATTGCTGGTTTCAGAGTAACAGCCGTGTTAGTCTGTATTCGCAAAAAGAAAAGGAGTACTTGTGGCACCTTAGAGACTAACCAATTTATTTGAGCATGAAGTGAGCTGTAGTTCACGAAAGCTTATGCTCAAATAAATTGGTTAGTCTCTAAGGTGCCACAAGTACTCCTTTTTTTTTTTTTTTTTTTTTTTTTTGAAAAATTGCTCTTTTTCTCATTTTTACCATATAATTATAAAATAAATCAATTGGAATATAAATGCTGTACTTACATTTCAATGTATAGTATATAGAGCAGTATAAACAAGACGTTGTCTGTATGAAATTTTAGTTTGTGCTGACTTCTCTAGTGCTTTCTATGTAGCCTGTTGTAAAACTAGGCAGATATCTAGATGAGTTGATGTACACCCCGGAAGACCTCTGTGTATCCTCAGAGGTATGTGTAGTGCTGGTTGAGAACCACTTCTCTAGTGGTAAATTCACTGGAAAGATAATCTCTGGAAGTTCTCAGCACCAAAAGATCATTGGTATAAGTACATACCATATTTTTAAATAAAAGCTTGTCTTCATCAGATACATTTATTCTCTTGTGCTCCTATAAAGGAATTGACAAAAGCCTCCATACTTAGGAACTCTTTTAATAATTTTGGAAAAACAGCTATTGTACGTGCATGTGCAAACACAGAAAATGATTTTGCAAGATATATAGGGATTTGTGTTATGTATTGAAAGCAGGATTCATACTAGAAAGGGTTTTTACATCCTATATTTATGATCAGACAACTTCATGAAAGCCTATTTACTTGACCTCCAACAGACAGTAGGCACCTTTGCAAGAAAAATTAGTCATTTGATTATAGCAAACTCACCCTGCTGTTTTTTTTTTTTAAAGACTATTTCCAAATACCAATAAGGGAATCACTGCCCATACTTTAAAAAACAAACAAACAAACAACCCTGATATTAAAAAGAGAAGAAAATACTTTGCATTGATTAGATAGACTGTTTTTAATCCCTTGACTTTTAAAAATGAAATGGTCCCATGTTAGTTGTGGTGTAATCTTCACTCTTCCTTTAAAAAAAAAAAGCAGTACTAGTGGCCCCTTAGAGACTAACCAATTTATTTGAGCATAAATTTTCGTGAGCTACAGCTCACTTCATGGAGTGAGCTGTAGCTCACGAAAGCTTATGCTCAAATAAATTGGTTAGTCTCTAAGGTGCCACTAGTACTCCTTTTCTTTTTGCGAATACAGACTACACGGCTGCTACTCTGAAACTCTTCCTTTAAATGCACATTCCTTTCATCCATATACTTTTCACCACCTTATTCATATGGTTGCAACCTATCTCAGTACTTCATGTATTTCTGTGATGCCTGCCACCTTGGTATCTAATCTCTAGCTCTGCAACTGATTGAATTATGTAAAGTAGAATATCTTTTCCAGAAATATGTGAAAAATATTGTAGGTCATCATTTGAAAATATTTTCCAATTTAAAAAGAGTAGCTGTTGTCATGAATTGAAGAAAATTAATATTTTAGACTTCACACACATACATCAGTTAGTTATTTCTGTGGTATGATGTTTTGAGGTGCAAGTACTATTCAAATTATGGCTGTCTCTCCGAGTGAACTCCTTAGAGAGCTTGACAGAAATATTGCCTGCACCCTCGTGGGAATTGCCCTCCAGTGTGCCTCCAGCTACAGGGTTAGTGTGATCAGGTTGCTCTGTCCTGTTCCCATAAAAGGCTGAATCACTTCTAAGGTCTGAAGAATTTTTCTTAACAGTATGAAAAAAAAAAAGGGGGGGGGGGAATCTATACACATACCTTTTTAATTAAGAGAATTAGTGATTCATAGTACACTTATTTAAAACATAATTGTCATTTTATAAATTACTTTTGGATAGTTCTTCAAGTTACAAAATTAAATAAGTTGTAGAAACCTCAGCATAGAAAGCGAGTAGATGATGATTGCAACTCGCTATGGTCTTGTTTTCTAATACTGTAGTTATGCTAAAAGAAAAAAAAAACCCGTGGAGCCATATGAGTAGTTTTTTTCAACAAAGAGATCCCATTTGTGCCTTTCATATTGTATAACATTTCAGAGTGATGACCTACTTGTTCTTGTGGTCAAACAATACAGTCTGAGTGTTTTAAGTGTTGACGTGCACCTTGTCATTAATAGCTTGTTTAGCCCATGAGTAGCTTCCATGAATATAGTTATTGCATGCTAGCCATGTTGTTGTATATTAATCAATAAATATTAACAGGAATGATGATAAACTCTTCCCAGGCTGGCTAGATGGATCTGTGCATGGCTATGCAAATAAAACAATTGTTCACTATTTACATTTATGGTCAAATAGCTGATAGGTTACATTACAACTAAGATAGAGCTGTTCTGCCACTGAGTTGTAGTTTCTAGATTAAAACTGTTTAATTGTTATGGTTTTGATTTAAAAAAAATCCTAGTATTCAAGCATAGGGCGTGAACTTCAGTTTTTGCTCAGTGATGTTTCGCCCTTAACTTACCGTTTTTTGTAACTCAATGCTATTATTGACTCTGAAAGTGTGATTCATGAAGCTGGTCACCATCTTGTATTTCCTTCATGGGAGGGAATCCAGGGGGCTACTTTAAAAGTTTTATTTTCATTTCAAATTTACTATAAAGTCTGTATAGTCCTTAAGAGAAGAGAAACTTACAGATTTGGAAGCTAGTCAAGTGACAGCCTGATTTCTTCTTCCTGAAAGTTTATGACGGTGTCAATAGGGTCCTAAAACACATCATTATCGGCATGTCTCATTGGATGGCAGTATAGGAGGTATAGGCTCTGAGATCAACATATGATGTACTTGTATCTGTAGGACGTATTAATCTATCTGAAAAAAATGTTGTTTCTCTAGATATCTGATGCAATCAAGTGAATTAGGTTTCATCGGATTTACAAAAATATAATAGTCATACTTCGACTAATGTACAGTATTTATTTTTAATTACCTAAATGTATTGAACGTATGAAAATACTTGGGCTTTAGTCTAGTCTAGTATTTTTCAACTAATTAGAGGCATGCATATGTCCAGTATCGCCCCCATCATGTTATGAATCCTATTCACAGCAATACTTGGAAACAGTATGATAACTGTACAAAGGAAGATGAGCCTCTTAACTGCACTTCCTTGCATTATATAAACTTAGCCTACCAAAGAGACCTCTCCAAAGAACCTCTGAGCTGTTAACTATTCAGTGACACTCTTCTCTTGTGGCCTGATCCAATGTCCACTGAATTCAATGGTAGGCTTTCCACTGATTGAATTAGCTTTTTTTCAGACTCTTGGTGATTATGGAACCAATATTCTAGAATGATGAGTAGATGAGTAGGTCACAGTGCTTAAATGAGTTGCTGGCTTTCTCATGATCGGTAAAATGGAGATGCTAACTATTTGTGTTAACTAACAATCAGTTGCCACTCTTCACATGAATAGTGATGTTAACCCTAGCACCCTGACTAATTTCCACACTAGCCAGTTATATTCTGCTAGCTTGAATTCTCCCTCAGTTGTATAAGAGCAGGACTGTTTGAAAGTTTTCTGTTGCAGCTGTTTTTTATAGAAAATTGGGTTTTTGATTGAAATAAATCTTTTGTGAGAAATGTCTGTTTTCCACAAAAGAAGAACTTTCTATTGGGGGAAAAAAACGGAGTGCACAAAATCTGAAAAATTTTTACCTGGAAATGCTGCTGCTGCTGTGCTTCATGGGAGTTGTAATTTGGGTGCTTCATTTTCCTCATTCTCTTCTATGGACTGGGTTCCCTGGCCAGACTACATCTCTCAAGATGCATCATGCTGCAGTCTCAGGAAAAAGGTAGAAACATGGTATATCACGGGAGATGTAGTCTGGCCTGGAAACTCAGGGTTTAGAGGAGAATTGGGATGTGGGACAGCCAAACTGTCCCTGAAGCTCTGTGGTGGTATTTCTGGATAGACATTTTCAGGTTTTGGTGAATAATTTGACCCCAAAAGTCAAAATTTTCTGTGGGGATGGGAGGAGGGAACCACATTTTCAAACTAGCTCTGTAAATAAGGTATTTTTCACTTCCTATTATAAACTGCTATAGAGTTGTGCTGTGCACATAATACGCCAGTACTAAAACATCCTTGGAATTTCTTAACATTATAAATGACTCTTTCTTAACTCAAAAAAGTATTGCAGTCAACTTGGAGGAATTCTTTAGACCTTGTCCCAGCAGATAAACCAGAACTGATCATAGATTTAAAAATTAATGGTATTTTAGGTACAAGTGATCATGACTAAGTCTATGTTTTAGTCAGATATTTTTAGTAAAAGTCATGGACAGGTCATGAGCAGTAAACAAAAATTCATGGCCTGTGACCTGTGCATGACTTTTACTATATACCCCTGACTAAAACTTGGGAGGTGGCTCGGGGTGGTTGGCTGTGGGGGTGGCACAGGGGACATGTCCGGCGGGTGCCATGGGTGCTCGGGGTGGGGGGAGTGGGCTAGGGCAGGGGTTGGTAGGGGCTGGGGCAGGTTCCCTACCTGGCTCCTGGGAAGCGGGGACCTCCAGCTCCTAGCTCCACGTGTTGCCTTCGTTCCACCCCAAGCCCTGGTTCTGCAGCTCCCATTGGCTGGGAACTTCAGCCAATGGGAGCTAAGGGGGCGGTGCCTGTACCTGTGAGCAGAGGCAGCACGTGGAGCTAGGAGCTGAGGGAGGGGAGATCCTCTTGGCCTTCCGGGGAGCCGCCACCCCGCACCCCAATCCCCAGCCCTGAGGGCCCCCCCGCAACTTCTGCTGCTGGGGGGAGAGAGTGGGGAGCCCGAGACTGCCCCAGCAGCAGCCGGTGCGACTGGCCCAGGGGCTGCCCAAGCTGCTCAGCTGGCTCCCGGGCCAGCCGCACAGACTGCTGCAGAAGTCACAGAGGTCACGGAATATGTGACTTCCGTGACCTTTGTGACAAACACGCAGCCTTAATCATGACTTGATCACATTTATAATGTGCAAGCAGAATGAAGTCCAGATCAGTAATATATATACTTGGTGCTTTAATGGTGCCCAACTTCACAAAGCTAAAAACAATTATGTGTCAAATGAGCTGGGAGGAAGAATTTAATTAGAAAAATGTGAATGATATTTGGAAATAAATTAAGAACACCTTACTAGAGGCCCAGAAAGCCACAATCCTACAATTGAGGAAGAAGGCCAGACTGGTTAAAATCTAACCTGGTTTAGAGTGGAAATGAGGGCAGCTGTAAAAATATATAACAGATGGAAGAAGAGGGAAGTTAATAGAAATTAATATAAATCAGAAGTTAGAAATGTAGAAAGTTGGTAAGGGAAGCAAAGGGATACAAGGCGAAACCTTTGGCGAGTAGAGTTAAGGACAATAAGGAGTTTCTTAAGTATGTTAGGAACAAAAAGAATCCTGACAATGGTGTGGTAGAATTATCAATAATAATCAAGAAAGGCAGCAGTGTTTACTGTATATTTCTGTTCTGTATTTGGGGGAAAAACAGATGATGTAGTCTGATCATATGGTGAGGATACCACTCATTCCATTCCACTAGTCTCTTAGGAGGATGCTAAATAGCAGGTGCTAAAGTTAAACATTTTAAAATCGTCAGTTCTAGATAACTTGCATTAAGAGTTTTAAAAAAGCTGTCTGAGAGACTCACTGGACCATTAATGTTCATTTTCAGTAAGTCTTGGGGCACTGGGGAAGTTCCAGAAGACTGAAAGAAAGCCAACGTTTTGCCATTTTTTAAAAAGGGTAAAGAGACCTATGATTACCAGAGTTATCCCGTTAGCTTGATGTTGATCCTTAGCAAGATAATAGAGTGGCTGATATGGGACTTGATTAATAAAAAATTAGAGGAGGATAATGTAATTAATGCAAATCAATATGGGTTTATGGAAAACAGATCCTATTAAACTAACTTGATATCTTTTTTGATTAGATTGCAAGTTGGATAAGGGTAATAGTGTTGATGTAATAATTTTTTGTAAGTCATTTGACTTGGTACAGCACAACATTTCAATTAGGAAACTTGAATTATATAAAATTAACATGGCACACATGGCTGAATTAAAAGCTGGCTAACTGACAGATCTCAAAATGTAATTGTAAACAGGGAATCATCAACAAGTGTTTTTCTAGTGAGATTCTGCAGGGATTGGTTCTTGGCCCTATGTTATTTAACATTTTTATCAATGATCTGGAAGAAAATATAAAATCAGCACTGTTAGAATTTTCAGATGACACAAAAATTGGAGGTAGAGGTAAATAATGAAGAGGATAGGATCACTGATCTGGATTGCTTGATAAACTGGGCCCAAGCAAGCAGTGTGCATTTTAATACAGCTAAATGTAAAGGTATCCGTTTAGGAGCAAATTGTGTAGCCATTCTTACAGGATGGGGGACTCTATCCCGGGAAGTAGTGACTCTGGAAAAGATTTGGGGGTCATGGTGGATATTTAATTACACGTGAATTCCCAGTGTGATACTGTAGCCAACAAGAGTTAATGTGATCCTGGAATGCATAAACAGGAGAATCTCCAGTAGAAGTAGAGAGGTTATTTTACATCTGTATTTGGCACTGGTGCAGTTGCTGCTGGAATACTGTGTCCAGTTCTGGTGCCCACAATTCAAGAAGGATGTTGATAAATTGGAGAGGATTCAGAGAACCACCATGAGAATGGTTAAAGGATTAGAAAACATACCTTACAGTGACAGAGTCAAGGGTCTCAATTTATTTATTTTAACAAAGAGAAGGTCGAGGGATGACTAGATTATGGTCTATAAATATCTACATGGGGAACAAATATTTTAAAAAGGCTCTTCAACCTAGCAGAAAAAAGTATAATACAATACTATGGCTGGAAGTTGAAACTAGACAAATTCAGACTAGATATAAGGTGTAAATTTTTAATGGCGAGAGTAACTAACCAATGGAACAATTTACCAAGGGTTGTATTGGATTCTCCATTACTGACAATTTTAAAATCAAGATTGGATGCTTTCTAAAGATACTCTCTAGGAATCATTTTGGGGAAGTTATATGGCGTGTGCTGTACTGGAGGTCAAATTGGATGATCACAGTGATCTTATGGCCTTCATATCTATTAATATTATACCCTAAATTCAGCTGGATTTCAGTAGTAGACCCCTGTGTAACACTGTATTTCTGGTAAAGTTTGTAAAGTCTCTTCAGGATGAAAGGTGCTTTGTATATACCGGTATGTAAAATAAAAGCTTAAAGTGCTATTTCAGGTTTATGCTATATGAATACTGGTGAGAGGCAACTAGAACTTGACAAAAATCTCTACACGTGAGTATGAAAAGTATGAGAATATCTGATCAGGGACACAAGTTTAGAACAGCAAAAAAGAGACATCAGGAAAGCGTGAGCAAGATCAGGATAATTTGGGGTGGTGTGAAGGAGCATTTGGAGCAATATACTTTTATGGGGAAGGAAACACAAGCATAGAAAGACAAGTTGAGGTGGGAAATGAGCATGAATCTATGCATTTTTAGAAATATTTCTAGGTAACCAAAAAATGGCCAAACTGATGAAGAGAATTGGGCGCTGTGTGGTTCTGGGGATATCATAACACGTTTAAACTTTGCTCTTGTGGTTTATGATGTCACCAAAACCATCTGAGGTTTTTATATCCTTGTAAATCCCTATCATTCATGACTCTCACTTATTCTGCATACAGTTCATGAATTTTTACATACCCGGCGGTTTGCTTACATAAGTTATTTAAAAGTTTAGTTTGCTATTTGATACAGTAAACACTCAAGTCTTCAACTTGTTTTGTTCACTTATTAGTTCTTTTCCTTAAGATTTTCTTTGTTACAACATAAAAGATATGTTATAGAAGCAATTCCTGTTGGAGATGTTGGTGTAAAAATACATGCACTGTTAACATCTTCCTGACAGGATTATGTTGTTACTTTTTTTGCTTTTGGTTTGTAAGAAGGTTGAACAGATTCAGACAATCCTCAGGTGTGATCCTTTCATAAAATTGTCTTAAATTACAGTTTACTCTAAACGGTAATTCTTATGTGTCTTTTAATTCTGAAAATATTCCAGTTAATTTCTACTATGTAGATTGTGTCACACATAAGTATTTATGTAGACACATGCTACATTATAGTTAATGGACTAAATTCTGCCCTTGAATCTGTTTGCATAGCTCCCATTAAAATCTGTGGTTGGTGTGTGTGTGCAACTGAGGGCATTACGGTTATGTCTAGACAAAAAATACCCTCATACTTGTATTGATAGTCTGAGACTAGTAGCAGTAAAAGGGAGAAAAAAACTGTCCTTGATTAAAAATAGAGTCTGAAATTATGGTGTATAAACCCTAAAATTCAGCTTTAGATATAGGGGAAATAAAATTTTACATGTATAAAATATTTTAAAAGATGTGAAAAAGGTTTCTAAAGTAGTTTTTCTCTCCTATGTGGCATATGAATAATCATTTTAGGGATGGTCTTCATAACATACTCCCTCTCTTGAAGAATGTAGCAGTCCCAAACTCATGCTGATAAAACGCTTAACATCATGCCACGCTTCCATGTATATAAATAATTATTCCTGATTAAAATATGCACACATGTCCAGATCTGAAGACTGGGCATGTTTTTTCCGTCAGCTTCAATTTTGAAGACTCTTTCCTAGTTTTTGAAAAATGCAAATTTTGAATGTGTGTATGTGGTGTTGGAGTCTTTATTTTGTTTTCAAAGTAGCACCTGCACAAGAATATGCTTGAGATTATTTACCAAGTAATTGTGGAAGTATAATTTGACTCATTTTTCAAAATATAGGGACATAAAAATATTAAATGCTTAACTAAAATTCCATATAGTCCTTTTAAAATCACCTAAACTGAAAAAAAAATATTTAATTTGCTTCATTTTTTTTTCAGAAAAAACCCTCTTCTTTCCTCCAAGTGTTAATGTTAAGATTTAGAAAATGCAAAGTTTTTATTTTCATTATGAAGTGATGAATATTAGTGTTAAAATGGAGGTATAGTTGCTATCGAACTTAGTTGCTGTTATCGGGACTGATCGAAAGTCAATTTAAATCAATGGGAGTCTTTCCATTGATTTTATCATATATTGATGTTTGGGGACTTGCTTTCTTTTTCCCCATCTTATCTGTTGGTGAAATAAACTCTTCTTCCTTCTTTCCACTGTCCCTCAAGAAAGCCAGCTTCAGGGGTCATACTTGGGGTAGCCAGTCTCTGGGACTTTCTTCCTATCCTGGCTTCAGGATAGAACATATTTTGTTGAGGAAAAAGAGTCTTTAGGTCTCTTCTTGTCATCCGCCAGACAAAGTAGCCTTTAGGCTTAAGGGGCATGTTCTAGGGGCTTCTCTCCCACACTGGAAGTCTCAGCAGCCAGCAGGTGAGGCTAGTCTTTCCCCAACACTTCATTCTCACAGTCAGAAATTGGCTTGGACATGCAGGAGGGCTGGATCTACTCCCGAAGAGGGATGTGTCTGTCTGGTTCTACCCTCTGTTATGGTTACTAGTGAGCAAGATATAGGGACAGAGTATCTGAGACTTTTGGTCATTGTAAGCTTTCTGCTGCTGCTGCTGCTGCTGATGGCCTCTCCCTACTTTCCTTATTAGATGTCAGTGATGATGTCCAACACAGACTATTGCCCTCCTTAAGCAATAGCACATCTGTCTATTTTTACTCTCATGAGACCTGATCCAAATCCCACTGAAGTCAAT